>NC_056469.1:34702642-34863548 GCF_008729295.1 Plectropomus leopardus | reverse complement strand
GGGGACTCACTGGGCCCCTGGGGGACTCGGGCACTGGGCCAACAGTCCAAACCCAGACGTATAAAGATATTCAGGTTACTGTAACACACTGAGAAGGATGCTGGAGCTCATGAATGTCTGGAAGTTTTGCTTGAAAAGAGACTTCAATAATTAGTTCATTATCAAAACAGTTGCAAATATTTGTATTTAAATTAAGGAAAACCTCTTTCCCACTGCTAACACCAGCTCACATTTGGCTTTTTAATGCAGAGAGACTGCGTGTGATCCGCATTCACACAAATGACTCTGCAGTAGACACGGCTTTGTATCGCCTCCGGCTCTGATTGGCATTGATGGGAACACAACACCCGGGTCAATTCAGCTCCTTAACGGGCACGTGCCATCATTAATTACTGTCCATCTCCTCCTAAGCAGCTAAAACACGGATCCAAAGAGAGACTGAATAACTGAGAGAGAGAGAGAGATAAAGAGAAGAAACCTCTGAAAAGTTTTCACAGACCTCTGTTCATGCTGCTGCCTGCTGCTTACCTGTTCTCCAGCCTTACCGGGACGTCACGCAGACACACCAACAAAACACCACACACACGCACACACACACACACACACACACACATACACACACACACACACACTCAAGCTGACAGAAAGGCAGACGTGAGTGCTGGAATGTGTTTATTGGCAGAGGGACTGCAGTCGATCATTAGTATTTAGTGTGTTTATCTGTGTTTGAAAAATCCATGTGCGTGTGCTTATTTTGTTGGAAAAGGGTTAATTAAAAACACATAATAAGGCCAAATACGCAGCATGATTGATGAGAAAATTACTTGTATTAAACTTACTTATAACTAATTTTTTTGGAAATCTCCTGTTTCCCATTTCCATCAAACTGAGTCTCGACTATCTCATTTAAACTCTCCTTAACTGCCTCTGCATCGGAAAAGCACTTTTTGTTTTTACGCAGCACCCAGGCCGCTCAGTCAGAGACTTCAGTCGCTCTGTCATCTCACAAACAATTTGACTACTGATTCATTGGAAGATTTTAACTAACAAAGTTTTGTTTTCATCATTTCTGTAACATATTTCTTAATTATTGTCTGGCCTTTGTGCGACTTTGTTGTTTGGCTTTTATTGTTATTGTCTCTTGGGTTTCTTGCTTCTGCTTTGCCTTCTTTGTCAAAGCACTTTTAAAAGATGCTATATAAGTAAAGTTATTATTATTATTATTATTTTTAACTCTCATTAACATTGGGACATGTGGCATGTGCTCTCCAAGTACTCTTCTAGTTTCAAATTTTTCATTGGAGCCACAGGCTGAGGAGGACCGGCAAACTGAACCTCGTGGTTTGGTGGTTTCCGTTATAATTCTTTCTCATGGAACATGATGTCCAACAAAAACCCTGAAAATGTTTGAAGTACGTCTCGACGGCAGCAGAAAACTGTGCTGCTGCTGTTTAAACCTGCATCAGTCTGATTGGACATTAGACGTCAGCTGGTCGACAAACAGCTGTTCGGCGAGGATGAATGAAACAGCTGATGCAAGCGTGACTTCACAGCTGCTTTGATGTTTCGTCATTCAGAACTTTAAATGATTAAATATTCATCTTCTCGTCTGCCGTGTTTCTCTCCGTCTGCAGATCATCAAGATGCACTCCTTCCTGGATTACATCATGGGCGGCTGTCAGATCCAGTTTACAGTGAGTGCGCACACACACACACACACACACACACACACACACACACAAACACACACACACGCACGTACATAAAGAGTTCACAGTCAGGTCGTCTTCTTGCCTCATATTCCCGTCAGTGGCGAAAAAAAAGTGTGCCCCGTTTCTCAGAGTAATTTTTGATGTCACCATGGAAACGGTAACCACGGTGACATGCTCAGTGTCCCAGTTAACATTCGCATCTCTCACTGGGATCTGACCAGTTTAACCAGTCCAATGCCGCAGCTTGTTTCCTCTCTTAATGCATTTATAGATATTTATTAACACTTTTATGTGAATTTGATAAACTCCAAGTTCACTTAAGTTACTGAATTTATGCAAGAAGGGGACTCTTAAAACTAGGCCAAGTTTCTGGGTTGTAACAGGTTAATTTAACATGATCATTGTGTCAAGATGTTCCACATCAGCTAGTTCCTAAAAGTATGCTTCTTAAAAGATCTGTACTCTGTACAACTCCACGTCCAAAAACTGGAACTTTCCCCTAAACTCATGACTGACAAGACAATAAATAAAGATTTGTTTCCACGAGCAGAGAAACTCAGTTCTTCTCAAATCAGTTCGACTCTCAGGACAGAAAAGACTGAATATTTTACAGAAGCTGTCCTTGCTTGAGTTTGATTTTAAACTGTGTCAAACACAACGTTTCTGTGATGGTGCCACATGGACAGGCGATAACCTGATGCATGCTGGGATACACCTCAGCTCCCCTGAAACTCGACTTCCGTGCTGTAAACTTCCTCTTTTAACAACTTTAAAAACATCTTCCCTCAGTGTGGCAGAGATTCAAACACGCCGCCGCTCAGCGTCCTCCTGTTGCTCACTCGTGTAAACATTCAGCTCAACAGCACAACAAAGCTGCTTCACTTCCTGCAGCCCAGCAACGAAATCCCACTTCTCCCCGAATGTTTAAATGTTTAATCAGCGGGAAACTCCATCCGACAACCTGCAGCCAGTCAGGAGAAAAAAAGACAGTGTTTCTGAAACGATGTGCGGAGGGTTAATCGCCCAGGAGGGTCAGAAATTCACTCAGCAGGTAAACAAGCGAGGAAGCTTCGGTTTAGTGAGAAAAGCGTCAGAAAACAGGAGCGAGGCTGTGTTTCTCTGCAGCAGCGTGTCCAATCAGCTGTTTGTTTGTTGCTTAGTGTCGTCTCCAGAGGAAACTCTGTCTGCAGGTTATTTTACTTCACAGTCGACTGAATTCAGATGATGAGACTCTTTATTTCTTCTTTTTACAGACAAACACTTTATTTACAACGATTCTCTCTGGAGACGGTTTCCACCTACATTCTGCTCAAGTTTATTTATTTTTAGAAAACAGATAAATGATATATGAAGCATTGTCTATAGTCTGTGTTATTTTATTTATTTATTTGTAAACAGAAAAACAAAATAACCACACTGTTTTGTTTTTTTGTTTTTTTTCAATTCGATTTTGAAACAGAATAATCAAAGATCAAATCATCACTTTAATCTGTTACCAGTTTTTCAGGTGTTTTTAAGCATTTTAAAACTTTCTCAGTATTTTGTTGCCTTTGAGCCAACTTTTTTGAAAATGTTGAAGGCAAGAAATTCAGAATTAGTGTATATTTAAAAAAAAAAACTAAATTGGCCTCAATTGTCCAACAATGAACGTTCAAAGGTCCCCAGTAAGCTGTTATTAAAGTGAATGAGACATGAGTCATATGTTACACTTTGAGGACATTTTAAAGGGTTAAAGCTATCTGGTGAAGCGATGCTGGCCTCTGATTGGTTGTCGTGTCTGCAGGTAGCCATCGACTTCACGGCTTCTAACGGAGATCCTCGTAACAGCTGCTCGCTGCACTACATCCACCCGTACCAGCCCAACGAGTACCTGAAGGCCCTGGTGGCCGTGGGGGAGATCTGCCAGGACTACGACAGGTGGGTCTGCATCACTGCACAGCAGCCAATCAGATCAGTGCTTTCATTAATGATGACAACATTGCTTTTCAGATACTTTTCAAAAGTATTAGCAACTTGGAAGGAAATATTCCACAAATTGCAAGAAATTAATAGATTTAGAAGATTATTTTGAAAAACCCAGGGGAAATGTCCATGTAAAGAAGAGAATTATCATATTTTTCCAGGTAATTTATTTTTTTCTTCTTCTTTGTTATTTCTTTATTTATATTTATTTATTTCATTTTCTTGTACTTTTTTAAAAACTAATTTCTGCAAACAATTGTTGCATTTCTTTTTTCTTTTTTCTATTCATTGCCCTCTTCCCATGTTTTATTTTGTTTTGGGTTTTTTTTAAATAAATCGAGCCTTTGCCCACGGTTTCAAAGGTTGAAGGAAAAAAACACTCAGTGTGATCTGACAGTGGGTGATCTTACAGCAGGTTATAGAAGAAGCAGTTAGTGACGCTTCTCTGTTCTTGTGACAAAATGTTTTATTCACACTCAGAGGTACCGAAGAGGAAAAATAACTAAACTCGTCCGCCCATGCTCTTAATTCTAACTCGTTGGAAGTTGTCAGTTTTGTCTCGCTGAGTTTTCTTCTTCTGGCTGAGAGACTTAAAAACCCTTCAGGCTTCACTTTCTGTCCCACGCAGGCTTTTATAATATTACATTTTTATAAAAGACAGTATTTTATTCTCTGTGATGTGAAACCCTGAAGTAAAAACTTAAGCAGATTTCTCTTTGTTAAGGCCCTCAGAAGATTTAAATGAACAATTTAGTTTAAAAAACGCTGTTTGCACTAATAAAGCAAAAAATGTTGGTATTGTCCATTTCTGCAAACCACAGATATGTTACATTTGTACATGTTTTGGCTTAAAAGATGTAGTTTTTGGTGGAACAATCCCAGCTAGAGACTAGGCTTAGGGGGTATGTAATGTTTCATGCCTTCCTAGACTTTGCCTTCCTGCAAAGTCATGGATAAACACATAGTCATAGAAAACACACACACACACACACACACACACACACGGGATGCAAACTCCACATTCCTGCACCAAAGTCAGTCGTTTGTGTGACCCGCTCCTTAATATAACATGGTCACGCAACCCGTTCTCACTCTGAACTTAGAACGTCAAAGCTGGACGGTAGGGAAACCTAAAACGTCATCGGTTGATGTGGACAACTTCAGACGGAGCCTGGGTTGGTTATTCCCCACGGTCTCTCTCTGCCTGCCGGCCGCCGGCTGTTTACAGTCCTGTAACTACACCCTCCACCACAGTGTCGCTGGTGCCTGCTCTACCAGTAGAGACCAGAGTCTGAGCTCTGGTGGTGCGTGCTGTGCACTACATACAATGAATTCAACAGAAAGAGAAGCACTTGTATTTATGATGGTATTAAAACACATAACTTTGGGATTTCTAAACATTCTGGTATAATTTAACACCGTGACACTGCCCGAGTCTACTGGAGACACCGTAACGTCCCAGTAAAAAACAAATGGTTTTTGTGGTACTTTCCCCAGGAAAGGTGACAGATCTCTAACAAACACTCACATTAAGACTTACACCAGGACATTTTAGGCGTATCATCTGAGCAGGAAGTAATCAGAGTTCATTTCTCTGCTTTGTGTTGAAGTAGCGGCGGTCTGAATGAGCTCGTTAACTCCTGCTGGCATCCAATCACAAACCCTTCTCCAGCCTCGCTTCCATTTTTACACTCAGACCTTTCCATGTCTTTTTTTTTTCTCCTCACAGTGACAAAATGTTTCCTGCGTTCGGCTTTGGAGCTCAGATCCCTCCTGACTACAAGGTAATTCACCTGGTCAGCTCTCCGTCTCTCCCAGCATGCTCTTTGTCTGCAGGGGGGAGGAGGCCTGGGGGAGGGGGAGGGGGAGCTGGTCAGAGACGTCGGTAATTACCGTTCGGCCTCCATGCTGCGCCCGGCGGGTGCTTGTCTGATGCTGCATTCACATCATATGATAAAAATTGCTGATTATTTCCAGAAATATTGAGTTTTAATGTCCAGCTGAGACTCGAGGTAAAGGAGGTCAGAGTAAGATTATGCAACTTTCTTGGTCCGATAAAACTGGTGTCCTTTGGTTGTATCTCAATAAGTTAAGATAATCCTTTATTGGGGAGGTTTAGCTTTTGCAGGACAGAAATAAATACACATAGAAAAGGGAAAAAAGGATATAGAACTCAAATGAAATCGATATAAATCTGCATATGTTTAATGTAATTAAATCTGCCGCTGAAAATAGTCTCCAACAGATATTTTAAAAACTAAAGTTTTAAGTCCTTATCATGCACAACAATTACAATAAAGTAGTTTTGGCCAATGAAATTCTTTCTTTACAGTGCTACTAAAAATGTATGAAAATATAAAGCATGAAAAACTGAGTCCAAGCCATAAGAAGTTAAAATATAGAAAATATAATACAATAAAGTATAACATATATAAAAGAGCGGCAGATTTTTTCCTCCTGTTTGTTTAATAAATACAGTGACCAGCTAATCTCACAAACATTATATGATCGATAGTTTGTTACTGAGTAACCTTGTTTCTCCAGCACTGAAGTGGGATGATTTCTAATAAAACAGAATGTCACTGAAGATCATTTCCATCCTGAATTACAGAGATTATATTTTTAATATTAGGTTTGAATGTTAATATTAATATTAATGTTACTTTGCTAGAAAACACATCGCTGTTAAAATGTTTGATTGCTCGCAGAATTTGGCAGCCAGACACTAAATCCATGCGTGATGGATCTTTTTCATTTGTTTTACTGACGATAAGAGAAACATGGAAGAGTTATACTTTAAATACTTTCACCTGTCTTTATGACTTTAGTTTCCATGATAAACGTGAAAGCTGTTTATTTATTTTTATTTATTTATTTTTTATTATGTGTATATATATATTTTTTTTTTATATTATGAATGCAGCATCAGTTACTGCTGTGATTGAAGCTTCCTGTACAGCAGCTGCCCCAGTGTCATGAACCCCTCTGGCTTCACCTGTGGGAGACAAAGTGAGAGTGGGGGGGGCGTCACCTGTCCTGCGAGTCTGATTGGTTGTTTTAATAAGACAGAGGGAGGAAAGAGTCAGTCAGCTGCTGCGATTAGATGTCAAGAAGAAGAAAATGAAAGAAAAATGAAGAGGGATGATGGTGAAGAGAGAGGGATGGTACTTATTTCATTGTTGAAGCTCTTTCTTTTGCTGATGAAGAGATCAAACAAACTTCCTGTACCCCCCCCCCCCCCCCAGGTCTCCCATGATTTTGCGGTGAATTTTAACGAGGAGAACCCAGAGTGTGCAGGTAGGTGCTTTCATTCTCTGCTCTCTTTGAAAAAATAAAATAAAACCAGTCAAATATTTGATAGTGAGCCTCAGAAGTCCGAGCGTGAAGGAAACTCTTTGATCTGAGAATTAGTTAGCTGCAGATCGAAGGAGCTCCATCGGTGACCGAGGAGGCGACGGCGTCTCCAGGTGACTCCAGCACAGGTGTACGAGCACGCTGAGGAGGACCTTCAGTCTGCAGGGTGACGGTCTGAGGCAGATTCATTTATGTAAATCTCCATGAAGACTGCGTGTCTGTAGTCTGGTCGGTGATTTAATGAGCTCCTGTGTCTCTGAACTGTCTCGTTGGTCCCCCGTCCTTTAAATACTGTACTTTTATTTAAAAGTTGATCTCTGAGCTGTTTGTCCTTCAACTTTCTTTACTTTTTTCTTAGCAGGGTGGGAAATTTAGCTTTTTTACTGTTTTTCTAAACAATTAATTGATTAAAAAAAATCAGCAGATTAATTGAAAATAAAAATTGTTTGCAGAACAACTGAGAAGCTAACTAACTACTCTAACGCTTTCTCATCCCAAGTAATTACATTTTGTCAGTGGATTTAAACGCCTACATATTAACCTCAGGGTATCCCTAAAATCTCTGCAAAAGCAGCGATATTTGATGACTTTTAAATCAGAATGTGCTGGCAAATTTTTTTTTTCCATCAGCAGTGCTGAAGTTCTTCGGTTTTATTTTGCATCGTCAGATGATATTTAGTGCGTCCGCTGACATGAGAAAGTCTTCAGACACATATTTCTACACAGCTTTAGATGTTGAATTTTGTTTCGTAAATGCTTCAGTTCTACGGGAGAATGCACAATTTATCAATACAATACAGATAACATCAAATCAAATAATTTCACATCAAAATTGTGCAAAAAAGGTCACAACAATAAAAACAACATTGAACTGATGTAACGTTATGGCGAATTCATTGCTTGAATTGCTTGAATTGAATTTAAATCCAAAAGCGGCGCTGCTGCTGTATGCCAATAAGGGAAGCACAGAAATATATAAATATCATAGTTCACTGACACAGTGTCATGTGACCATGGTGTGTTGGAGTGTAATAAACAAGTGATTTATTATTATTTATTAAACTTTCAGCATTATATAAAAATGAAAAGCTCCATCTTAAACAAACTTCAGGTAAATTGAAGCACATTGTGCTGATAATAGGCCAACCTCTCCTGACTGCAGGACTCTGACTTCAGCTTCTGTCAAACTTCTGTGCTGTTAATCATTTTACTCAGGAATTAAAAACTTTTGAGTCGGCCTACTTCTCCTATAGCTGCCAACATCCTGCCAACATTCACAGTTAGAGAAAGGCTGAAAATAAGCTCATGTGCTTGTGGCCCCGGGCCCCAAAAACATTACATCTGCCCCTGGTAATAATAATGAGAGCTCAGCGCGAGCGGCCGGATGAGACACGGAGCGATGCGTCCTGATCTCTGACATGGCTGTTGACAGCGCGGATCTTCGACGCAGCGGCTGGTAGTCAGACCATCAGCTGTTTGATCCGCGATAATGAAACAAGCACATAAGACTTGGCTGTCAGACCATCAGCTTATCTAGAGTCAAAGACCTTCGCTGCATTTGGTTCATCACAGCGGTATTCTCATCGTCATTGGCTGTTCGTGTTGTCTGTCAAAACATGGCTGGAATGCTTTCTATCGACATGTATTTCAATTGAGGAAAAGTTTGCGATTGATATCGTTCTTGTTTTATCGCCCAGCCCTATGCTGCAGTAAAACCTGAAGATTGGAGATCAGTCTCCAAGGTTTACGTTATGTTATCTTTAACCCAGGTGACGACATGATTGTAATGAGCTTTAAACATGGAAGTCAGGCAGACTTATAGTTGTTGAAAGGTGGATTCAGGAGCACAGCTTCCTCCTGATCCACGTCACTCTCTCCTGGTCTCTGTTAACTGGGTCAAAAAGAGAGAGAGACAGTCTGTGTTTAGCTGAAGGTCTCTGGTCCTCTCGGCTTTAAAGGTCATTGATCAGCTCAGAGAGACACTCAAACACCGACACTCTTAATTAAGACTCAGACTGTGTGTGTGAAGGAGATGGTGTTATCAATGACCTTCAGACACCAAATCACATCACTGCTGCCGCCAAGCATGCTGGGAACCCTCTAAACACATCCAGAGAGACATTGAGTGAACTTGAGCGGTCCTCCAGAGTCTGGAGAGGCCTCTCTCTCACTGGGTGTGCTTAATCAAGAATTGAATGTTCAAAAACGTGAATCCTCAGACGTTCTTCAGGGATGTATTAGATACATCATGATACAAATACATTTTCTGAGAGAAGTTATTCAGTTTATGACACAGATTTATATTTTCCAGCCCGTTCTCACTCTGCACTTGTCAAAAAGCGCTGCCTTGTCAGTCCTTGTGGTGTAAGCGTGGCGCCAAAAGCACCTTTTGTGTCCAACTGAAAAACAAACAGCTGGTGGCCTTGTTATCATTCACTGAGGAATGGCTTCAGATGGCGCTGGGCGCGACCACATACAATGCATACAGGGGGCATCACTTAAAAATGCAGCCGGACGAACTGGTTGCGTGTGCATGAAATGCTGGAAGACAGCGTCAGGGAATAACACTGCTGTTAACCACGTAATATAAGGAGCAGGCAGGCGGGAAGGTGAATGGGTCCCCTGAACAATCAACTTTCGTATGGGAGTGCGGACTTTGTATCTGGTGTGGATGTGTGTGAGTTTTTTTTCCTAAACCTCACCATGTGCTTTTTTTGCTTAAACCTAACTATCTGTGTTGCCTAATCCCAACCATTGTGACGTGCAGTTGTGTAAACATAAGGACTGTGCTTCTTAATCCAACCATGTGCATTTGATGAATCACAGTAACGGCCTCCCAGAGCGTAAACAGCTGACGCAGACGGATACCTAAAGCATCATACGTAGCCGTGAAAGGTCACTGACAGAGCGGCACCATGTGCATTTTGTAACTAAGTTAACTAACTAACTGTATTTTCTGTCAGGTATCCAGGGCGTGGTGGAGGCCTACCAGGCCTGCCTCCCCAAGCTGCAGCTCTACGGTCCCACCAACATCGCCCCCATCATCCAGAAAGTCGCCAACTCCGCCTCGCAGGAGGTCCACACCAAAGAGGCCATGGTGAGGAAACTGTCAGGCTGGGACGGTTTGTTGTTGTTGTTATTCATTCACCCTTTACCTGATCACAGTCTGTTTCATGACGTGAGGCGGCAAAGTTTGACATCAGAACTCACCATGAGCTCTTTTTTTCTTCAACAGCAGTTTGTAGGATTTGAGTCGCAGGGTGGATAATTGATCTGTTGATTCTCTCAGAGCTGGTCAGATTAATGAATGGAGAGGCAGCTTGCTGTAGAGGACTGCAAGCAAACTTTTAGACACTGCAGAGTGTACAGCAGTGTAAGTCTTACTTTCACTGCACCTGCTGTTCTGCTGCTCCATCTGTGCCCAGAGTATGCTCTGTGTCATGAGAGTGTGATGCAATGCATAACCGAATGGTACATACACAGCCCGTCTAGTGAACGGTCCACCTCTGGAACATACGTGGTGGCAGATGTTGTTAATAACATATAAATGAGTATGTGGGATAACCTGGAAACTGGCAACTCCACTTCAAATTTCCACCTATCCAGCCTCAGAGTCATACAAATACAAACAGTAACACTAAGAAAAGTCAGCCATTATGCTAACTTTGGGTAGATCCGTTCAAGCTATTCAGCTATTCGGAGTATTAAATCCAACACATACACGAAGGTCAGGGTCCTTGTTTGATCACAGAATAAATTGAGGGGCGGTATAGGAGGTAGTAGAGTAAAACACAAACTCAACTAACTTTCTTTGAGTTTGTTTTTTGACTGAACATCAGGATCCATAAAGATCAGGGGCTCTGGGAGACAGAGAGTAAAAAAGTGACGTTATTTCACATAACAAGTCCACAAAAACAACTCTGGTGGAAGTTATTTATTATCTCTCTTCACCTAGTTTGAGAAAGTGGTGTCAAACTGCCAGTCTCAAACTTTAGCAAATCAAAGATTAATTGTACGCCGCTTCAGACAAAAGTATTGCAGAAATCAGAAATGTCAAATATACTTGATGTAAGTTTGAAGAAAAGAAAACACAAATATACTTATGTAACTTGTTTATCTTTGGTCTTTTGCAGGGATAGTTTACGGTCAAGTTTGGTTCTTCTTTGGCATTTTGAGGACAGGCATGAAGTTGATTTGCTGCATCAAAAGCAGACTGTTAGCTCAAGTCTAAATTACAGCAGGTGCATCAAAGAATTAACCATTAACCTACTACATAACAACATTAATTTATTTTTTAGAGTTTTCCTTGCCTGTGTTGTCTCTTTTGATTTTAGGACATTTATGAGCTTTTGTTTACATTACAGTATTGTTTTTTGAGGTAATTGTCTTTTAAGATGAAGTGCAGATAAAAGAAATATTAACCAAGACAACCTGAGAACCAGGCTGAGTCAGATTTCCTAGTATAGTCTGAAGAGGTAAATCTTTTTTTTATTAATGATTTTTATACTCTCTGTCTCGCAGCAATACTTCATCCTGCTGATTCTGACAGACGGCGTCATCACAGACATGGCTGACACGAGGGAGGCCATCGTCCAAGCCTCTCACCTCCCGATGTCTGTCATCATCGTCGGGATTGGGAATGCAGACTTCAGTGACATGCAGATGTTGGACGGCGATGACGGGATCCTGCGATCGCCTAAAGGAGAGCCTGTCCTCCGGGACATCGTCCAGTTCGTCCCCTTTCGGAACTTCAAACATGTGAGTCTATTTGATGGACTCCCAAAAAATAAAATAAAATAAAAAATTTACATGTACATTCAGCTTAAGAGGAGTGAGTTTCTCTCGCTATCTGTGTCTTTTCAAGCTCCTTTCTACTGAGGAGTTCCTCAAGGCATGATTTTAGGTCCTCTATTGTCTCCTATTTATAAGGTTTATTTTGGGCTCATTATTAAGAAACACAATATTATAATACATAACTTGCGTTGCTGTGACTTTTATTTTGTAATACCATTCAGGGGGCTTTGAAGCCTCATTTGGCCTCATTCCTGAGTAACACTGGCCACCCCCTTTCAAATTCTTCCACCAGTTTACTGGGGAACAGACAGAACAATAAACAAAGTATCTGAAAAACGATTTAGATGCTGATTACCATGGCAGTGATTGACACTTTAAAGTATTCAGGTCAGCCATACTGATAATGAAATTGTAAGTAAGTGGACTGTAACTTCAGTGACAAATGTAATGCATTTCCTAAGTGATCATGTAGAGCTTATTTGAGAGATGTTTTTTACTGTTAAACAATAGCAATAGGAAGTGATTACCTTCAATTAGAAATAGCTGGAAACAATCTGAACATCAAATTATCTTTCAAAAAAATGAACAACAATTGACTTTGTGACCTGTAGAGTACGATAAAAACAACAGCGCCAAAATAATAATCTCCTGATTTTTTTTAAAGCAATCGCTAACAATCCCCTAAACTCTGGATTTCCTCCCAGCCTCCAAAACTAAATGTTTTTGTTTTAGTCTGTTATTAATAGTTGTAAATTATGTGTTGTTTGCTGTGTAAAAGGAGTTATTATAACAACACATTTAGCCATTCACAGCCTCTGTTTTCCAGGAGATAAAACCTAAATATGGGCACCAGATGGTGTGTTAATTTCAAAGCTCTCTACTTGATAGAAAATTATAAAGTGAGTATATATAACTTTGTGTGACCCTAAAGTATTGTAACTGTGGATGAAAGCAATAAGCCAGGAAGAGACGAGTGGAAAGTATGTTTTTCCGAGCATATTGGAAGTGGGGGAGGACGAGCCGAGGGTGTGAAGTTATTGGAGAAATGAGTGTTTCATCGGTTAGGAAGGGAGACAAGGTGGCAATCCGCCAACCGATCTTAAGTGGGAAATATTTTATTTCTCTCAAATGAATTTTCGGTCTTTAACGAGTCTGAAGGTTACAGACTCTACAGTACAGTGGGGATTTATCTTCATAGTTTGGACTCATTCTACAGACACTGGATGTATTTTCCCTCCTGGGTTTAATCTGTGTGATGAATGAGAGTTTCTCTCTTTGGCTCAAAAGGAAGCAATTTTCATTTGATAGGAGCAGAACGAGGCAGAGACGAGCAGCTCTGACCTCCGACAGCTACAGCTGCGGTCTGTGATTCCTCACAAAAGTAGAATTCAGGTTTTTAGACAAGGATGTCTGAAGGTATTTCACCCTAAACAGTACAGATTAAAATGTGCCTAATCTGCAGCATATTATGTACGTTGTACATAGAGTTGTTAGGGCTCAGTCATATATGAATACAGTGATTTGACACTATATCATCTCAGACATTTGTAATATTGTAAGTGTTGTTTTTTCGAGCATTTATAGACTGCATTATAAAAGTGATGTCATGTTATGAATTTACAAAACTGTTCTATATATGCCTTCACCTTCATCATCAGTTAGTAATCTTTATGGAGGTGACCAGGAGCTGACAGATGCCAATTAACAAATTTCAAAAGTCTGTCCATCCATAAACAGAGAATATTAGAAAACAATTTCTGCATACAATTATATTATTATATGACTGTGATGGATCTGCAGAAAGTTTAAATTTTCACGGCGTACAGTAATGAACTGAAACAAATGACAGTCTGGAGGGAAGGCAGTCAGTCTTAAACCTGATGGATGATGGAAAACGTTCAGCGGGATTGTGAAGCAAAAGTGATTCCTGGTAAATTAGCTGTAAAATGTGAAACTACCATTATGATCTTTTACACAGAAACCTGGGATATTCATCATTTACACAACATATTCATTTTATAAGAAATGAGTATGTTCATGTGCATGCTTGTAAATATGTCTGACAGCATTAAGAGTATGATAGATGTTTTCCTTGTGTCTTCTCCTCAGGCGTCTCCAGCTGCTTTGGCTAAGAGCGTCTTAGCAGAGGTGCCCAACCAGGTGGTTGACTACTACAACAGCAAGGGCATCAAGCCCAAAGTGCCCAGCGAGTACCAGTCTTCCAGGCCGTTCGGCCCCTGAGTGCCACCACTACAGGTGCTCCTGGACAGCACAACCTCTCCTGGACTGAGAAAAATGTTTACTGTCTTTTGTTCTTTGTTGATGCGGATGTTAAAGGTGCTACATGCAGCGTTTTACCATAAAACAGTGGCTCATTTTAATGTGATCACTGTAATAGGCCTACACAAGATCATCAAGAAGCCTGTCAGCCTCTATTGTACACTGGGTGAGATTTTACCGGTTGGACTAGCAGGAAGTTTTGCTGGATTTCTTTATGGAACAAAACATGTAGAAGGTGTTTCATTACCTGTCATCATCTTTTAAGAAGAGTAGACAAGAGGAGTGAAGCTGTTAGTCACAGAAGTGCTTCAGTAGTTGGGATGCTCCCAAGGGGGACAGGTACAGATATCTTTACATGTATACAATGGATAAACCATAAAAGGGAGACGAAGCAGTCAAAGAAGCTCAGATCCGCCACTTTAAAGATTTCAAAGATGTAATAAAAGTAGCATCAGGAGAAACAAAGAACACCATGTATCCTGATGATCCAATGCAGTTTGTCAACTTGCAATGGTCTTGAGGCAGCCATGGCTTACAAAGAAAACCATAGTCAAGAGGATGTGATGCACATCGTACCTGGACAATAGAAGCACAAGAGTCATTAATAAATGACAAACAAATTGCACTTTTCAGACCTGAGAACGGTACACGGAGGTCATGAAACCATACCTTAGAGCTGATATCATGAAGGAGTAACGGGAGGAGTCATGATCCAACCTCTGATTATAGCATCCCAAACCGGGGTTTACAGTTATTAGTAGCCTGTTTTGTAAGCAAATTTGCTTGCTATGTAGCATCACTAGTGATATGCTTTCAAGAATCATAGCTTATGTTTCTCTTTTCTTTTGTGATGGTGTTTACAAAAACAGCTGGGTACCATAAGCATTCATGACAGCAACATTTCAGCAACAAGCACTTAATTTCAGTGAAATTTGTGTTGGGAAGCACAGTAAATCTATGCAGAGCTTTCAGAAAGTAGCGTAGTAAACTGACGTTCACTTTTGTGGTGTACACCGACCGTTTTTGACGGAAGAGAGTCACAAACGAAGGAAGCTATCATATTAGCTTTGTTGCATCCTGTGATTTTATATAATTGCCCTCTGCCACAGTATAAACTGCCAACATTTATGGTACAATCTCTTCAATAAACTGTGATAACTTATAGTCCAATTAGCAACTAAGCCAGCTAGTTTGACAACCAGAAGTTAGCTCACTGGTATCAAGTCAGCTAGCCTATTGAGCATATTTTGGCTGGTTAGTGTTAGCAAATTGCTAACTAGCTAGCATTGGAAGTACTTAGCTCACTAGCCACAGTAGCTCCACAATTAGACCTGCAAGTAGTCACAAAGTTTCCAACACTGCCTAGTTTGTGGATGCCAGTGACATGAAGGCTCGCAAGCTGTAAACATGGGTAACTTTTACTAGCTTCCATCCCACATTATGTTGACACATCATAGGAAGCAGGGAGGGTTATAAATCAATGAGTAGCACAAAATTTATCAGCTAGTTGAGGAAGAATTTCATCTCATCTTGTGGTCCAACTTATGTTCCATGTATGAAAATGCTAACTGTCGCACCTTTAGCATCCAATGTGCATGCGGGGCCCACAGAGGCTGAACTGATCGTAAGATTCAGGAGTGTTTTTAAAGGACGTGAAAAGCACACAAACACACAACACTGACCAATCCAATCACTGTTTCCTTGCAGACAGCATGACGGGCGGGGAAACGGTCGATGACGGAATGTATGAACCCCTCTCCTTCACCCTCTGGTTTGGTTTTATAAGAGTTTATTGATATTTTGCTAAATTTCGTAAGGTTCGTACGTTGTAAAGCATTTTGAATCTCTGCCAGATGAACAAGCGAGCTGCCTTCACAGACGTCTGCATCCTCTGTTTTTTTCTAAAGGCGAGGCAGATGCATGAACTGTTGTTTTGCATGCAAATCTCCATGCAGGACTCCTTAGTCCTTGTGCTTTCTGTTTCCTGGTAGTGAGTAATATGAGTAATAATAACGTTTACAATGTACCCGATGATGGGGCTGTTCTACTCTCAAGCATGTTCACATGTAAATGAAAATGTGTGAGTAGATTTAAAAGCACAACCTGAGTATCCTTGGAGAGATTTCTAGATTTTGGTGATAGATTTTGGTCTTTTTGTGCCACAACACTTGTCCTTCTCTCTTTCTGTCTTTGAAGAATTTGATTTTTTTTTTTTTTTTTTACACCGTGTTTTCCTTTTATTGTTGACATTAAAACAATCACATCTGAAATTTAGAACTTTTAAGGGTGCAGTCATATAGTTTGCACCTTTCAGTCGTCATTTCCTTTTGTCTTTTTGATGAGCTCATCTTTTATTAGGACTGGAGCAAACTGAAGAATTTTAGTAAATTTAAGCTGAAAGCTTTCTAAAATTAAGTCAGGATCACAATTCAAACCTCATCCATCCATTTTCCAACACTTATCTGGATTGCTGTAGCAGCAGGCTAAACGAAGTAGACAGGACGTCCTTATTCCCAGGTGTCTGTAAAAATTCTCGGTCATCAAAGTCATGGTTTAACCAGCAGTGCTCAGTAAAGGCAACTGGATGGATGTCAGGCAGCATTAGACTTCCAACCAATAAGTCTTTTGGATGGTAGGCTTAACATCTTCCGAGGGAAGTCCAGTTGTCTTTCACTTGGCACTCCAATATATCCTTTTCTCTAGCCAAGTCCTCCAACTTCTGGTAAGGGCACAGGAGTTTAGCCCTTTCTGGATGTCAAAGCCCCTCATTTTGTTTCTTTCTTGTCATTGCAAATGGTCAGAAACAACCAGGCTGGTGACAGGCAGCATTAGACTTCCTACCAGTCAGCCCTTTGGATGGCAGGCATAACATTTTTCAGGAATCTGAAGGAAGTCCAGTTGCCTTTGACCTATCACCACGAGATATCCTTTTCTTCATGTCCTCCAACTTCTTGTTGGGGATCCAGAGGTGTTTCAGGGCCAGATAGGATTAATAATCTCTCAAATAAACTGCATCTACTCTTGGGTATCTGTCTGGTAGGACATACTGGGAAAAACCTCCATAAAAAGGTGACCAGGAGGCAACTTTATCAGATGCCTGAACCACCTTTACTTGTTCTGATAAGGGGACAGCTGGATGACAAAGCTCCTCACCCTGCCTCTATACTGTCAATGTAAAGTCCTAAAACTATATAGTTTGTCAGTCTTACATCAGGATTAAAGTTTACTATCCATTTTTAGCCACTTAACTGAGTCCTGGATTCAATAGCATACTAAGCAAGGTAGTCAAGACATTCTCCTCCGTTACATCCACAAGCTCTTCCTTGAGGATCCTAGAGGTAATCCTGAAATAAATTCTGGGTCTGCCCCAGTGTCTCCCTCCCAGTTAGACAAGGCCAAAGCCAAACCAACAAAAAAACAGGTAAGGCCTTAACTGGCTCCTTTAAACATGAAGGAGCAGCTGCTACTCCCAGATCTTTCTGGACATCTGAGCACTTCACCCGTCAGCCCAAACACCGAAGGAAACTCGTTTACCCGAAGCTCTTGACCACAGCTGAGGTCGAGAATGTAGACTGAGAGCTTTGCTTTTATAATCCATATTACTGCCAATGCACCAAATGACCAGTCAACCTTATTCAGATTCAAGACCTGCTGGCACCAGACAATGCAAAGTAGTCTCTTTCCCCAACCATGTCCTTCAAGTCCTCCTTGAAGGATCCAAAGTGTTCCCAGGCTACATGAGAAAGGTAATCCCTCCATTGTGTTTTTGGGTCTACCTCTGGGGTTTCCTCCCAGGTGGAAGTGCCCCGAGAATCTTAACGGGACATAAGCACCTCCTTCAAACACAAAGGAACTTGAGAAGGCTCTAGTTCAAGCTCTCCTGGATGCCTGAACTCCTCACCCAAATGGTTACTAATTCAGCCACTTGTGTCTGCAATCTCATTTTTTAGGTCAAAACTCATGCGTTGAGAAGAGCCAGATGAGGTGGCTCGGGCATCTAATTAGGATGCCTCCAGGACGCCTCCCTGGTGAGGTGTTCAGGGCACGTCCCACCGGTAGGAGGCCCCGGGGAAGACCCAGGACACGCTGGAGAGACTACGTCTCACAGCTGGCCTGGGAACGCCCCGGGGTCCCCCGGGAAGAGCTGGACGAAGTGGCCGGGGAGAGGGAAGTCTGGGTTTCCCTGCTTAGGCTGCTGCCCCCGCGACCCGACCCCAGATAAGCGGAAGAAAATGGATGGATGGATGGACTCATGACCAAAAGGTTTGCATAATTGATTGATTGCCCAGTATAGCTTCAACTTCAGGCTCAGCTACATGTTGTTGTAGCCCAAACAGAGCACCAATCCACCGGCAGATCTAGTGATTTATCTTTCATCTTAGGTTACTTGAACTCTTTCAGTTGGAGCAGTGACTCACTCCTAATCTGAAAGGACCAACCCACAATTTTACAGCGTCATGACATAACTGGCTATATGCGATTGATGTGGGGTATCAGGGCTGAAAATGAGCGTTGGGTATTGTTTATTTAATGTACATAGTATGCAGTAATTTTGCAACGAAAAAAGGTGACATGCTAGATTTTTCCTTGATGTAAAACCTAGCATGTCCAAATTTTTGCCGTCTTTCACCAAGTTTTAAACCATTAATGATGTACTCCTGAATTCCTGATTCTCAGCATTCTCACGTTAACCTATTTTCTGTGATCAACTATCAAACCTTCAACCTGTCGCTAGAAAGAAACATTGATTCATTCAGTAACCTTCTCTTATAGACTGCTTTCCATATGTTGCATTTTGCATTAATATAGCATTTCCATATTATTTTAAACAACCAAACCTTTAATTTCAGTGTTTGGTTAATTATTGATTTTTAGCCATACAGCAAATGTACAGGCACTTTGCATTTTGAACAAAGAGAGAAAAGATTGAGGACAGATGTTGGGACACATGACTTATCGTTGTGTTAACATGCAGTATTGTGTGCAAAACAATGACAAACTGACTTATGATAATAAAAGTTTTATCAGTAACCCCTGAGTGTGTTCAGTGTTTTATGAGAGGTTGATTGGGTTGAAACGGGTGAATGAGTCAGATAAATGTTTGGGTTATTTTATTTTTTTATTTTTGTATATTCACAGAGGATTATTTCCCCACATAAGGATGCCAGTCTCTATTTATATCAACACCCAGTGTGAATGTGCTGAACTGTGAGTTATTTGCTGTTTAACCATGTGAGAGTAGAGGAGAAAATGAAGGACAATCTCCCAGCTGTCCCAACATCCTCAGTGTGGTTCCCAGACAACAGCAGCAGTAATTAAAGCTCTTGGCTGTTTGTTCGGAGGCGTGACGAGTTCAAAAAGAGGAGGAGAAGGATGAAAGCAAGACATTAACTCTGTCAACAGGACAAAAGACACCAACAGACTCAACAAAAAGCTGCTGTCACTGTGAACACAACACAAGACGACAGGTTTGTGAAGCTGCTCATTGTGGAGAATCAAAGACAAAGAGCAAACATCTCAATCTCAGCTCAGGACAGGACTCTCTACTGCAATACCTGCTTTTCCTGTTCAGATATCCTCACTACATTGCTTCTGAAATATCACTAAATTTGTCAATACTGGTTGCAAATGAAAACAAATGTAACTATGAAAAAATCTGATCCTTTAAAATAAAAAGGTAGGTCCTTCTGAAAGTATTTTCTACTTTCATTGAGTTAATTCTTAAACAAACATCAGTCCTAATCATAAATATCAGATATTCATTTTCAGAATTTTACTTTACTTTACTTTAAATTCCATGTTTTTGTCATGATTCGACAATTATTTTCAATGCACTACATGCAAAGTAGATTTAAAAAATATATATTTTTAAATTATTATGATCCCAGCCTGGGATATGTCATTGATCTGCAGTAACACTGATTGTGATAGTGCACTTAATGTATTCATCATCATTAGGAAGAAAATAGTAAAAATTACAAATTCCAGGGCAAAAGCCCAGAACGACACCCAGAAATAATACAGTGCATGTTTTTCTGCTTTGATGGCTGTGGGATCAGAAATGTCCGTTGAATGGGTTTCAATGGAGTATTTTTTTGCTCTTAATAGTAAGAATTTAACAATTTTGTTTCCAAAGTGTATTTTAGACTTATTGTGGGAGCTGAGCTGGAAATTCCAACACTAATCAAAAATACACGATCTTGCCAAAATGTATGCCATAAGTATGAACACAGCCAAAATTATCAAAAAATCAAGAATGAAAAGCACATAAATTTCGCCAAACAGTCCCTAAGGGTTAAAAATTTTGGCTTGGAGCTTGTTTATGGCTCTCAATCTGCTGTGATAATTTCGGCATCTGGGGGCTGTGAGCAAATCAGGCAAGAAAACACACTGATAATCTATCACGAATGATGTAAAGATATATTTGATCTGACCTGATTGTGATAAATGATCGAATTTGCACTCTGTGCTTCCACGGATTTGTGAGTTGTGTCAAAAGAGGACGTAAGATGTGATTAGAACAAAGGAGCAGAGCTGTTTGGTGGTGCTGAGAAATGCACTTCAGGTTTGAACGCCAGGTGAAAGCTGTCCATATTGACATAGTGGGACACTTCCGAGTCCTCTGTGAGGATACAGTGAGACTCTGAAGACTCAGACAGTCACTATACAGTGAACCTGAAAAGTTGCTCATCTGTGTCACAAACAAACTCAAAAAGGAGTCCATGTAAAGGTTTTAGGTAAAGGTTTTATAACTTAACTTAAGGGGAACTTAAAGAAGAACGGGGTGTTTGAAGTGGTAAATGTGCTGTGAAGGGGCAAAACAAAAGGAGAATAACACAGAGCAGATGTCAGCTGAAGGAAAAGAGAAACAGAGTGAACATATGAACCAGCTTTTAAAGCCGGTGAAAGCCTACAGGCCCAGGTGAGCTTAATCAGCTGACGACCCTCCGCTCACAGCCCAGCGACTGCTGAGGCTGGAAATCATCAATCACTTTGCTGATTCAGATCATTTCATCCTCCCATGACAATTACAGCCAATGACCAATGACCAATGAACAATGACCTCCTGCATGTCTCTCAACTGACTGCTCCTCATTTAAATCCTCCTGTCATTTAAATCTCATCTGGATCAAACAGACCTCAGAGTTTTTTCCCCTTCTGCTGCATTTTATCAGCTCAAGATGATATTTGACTCCTGAGTGAAAAATGCTGCTAACCAGATAGATGATAAACATGCTGACACCAACAAAAAGGCCTGTTTATGAATATGACAACAGATAAAAAATGGAGGAGAGAAACACCCTGTTAAAGCTCATCAGATGGTGCCTGTTGTCATGTCAGGTACAGGGAGTCACTGCAGTTCTCGTCACGTTTGTTCTCAGTTCTGTGTTCTCACATTTCACTGAATCCTCAAGAAGAAGAGAATGAGGGAAAGTTTTTGCCTCAGATTCACCTCCCGCAGTCTCGCTGCCTCCCCTCCAACTCTCCGGCGCCTCTCAGAGGAGTCTGAAGCTTCAGCCGTCATCGGTCGCCTGGTATTCTTCGGCACACTGAAGTGGTGATCTTCACAGGAGCCGCACAAGCTTCAGAGCTTCTGTATCATCCACCCTTCATTAACGACGACCCCATCGATCTGAGCAGTTTGTAGGGGCAGAGCGCTTTAAATAGCAGCCAGTCCGACGTCCCCCTGCGGGCTCTGACATTGGTGGCTGAGGGGAGCAGCTTTGAAGACTGCGATGACATCAGAGACATGAAACAGCTGCGGCGGTTTGAATATTCTCCAGCTGACTCGAGCACTGATGATGGGAAGGCTCTTGAACAAATCCCAGTGAAATCATTAGATAATAAGTGAGAGGAGGCCGGGGAGACGGACAAATCGATTGTCTTTCTGCCTAAAGCTTGTTCTGAATGTTTCATAAGTTCTGCAGGCTTTAGACACGGACGAGCATCGGACAAAAATACAGATTTTGACCTGATAAGGGCTCAAGCTAAAAAGTCAGAAGATCGGCAAACTTAATCAGAACCACAAGAACGACTTTTTCCTGGCTGCTGAACTCTGTACCTTTTATTTTATTCAGGTTTTATCATATTTGTACTTGTTGTGTTTTTGTTATTGTGGCGCAAGAGAAACATTTTTTCAATATCACAGCTGGTGGATTCCAGAAACAAAGCGAGGACGACTCAACTGCAAAACACACTGGATCAGCACGCAGGATGAAGGGGGATTTACTGGAGGCTTAAAGTTAGGAACGAGCTTACAGGACGGCAAAAAATCCAGGAGAGGCACAACAGGTGTGAAAGTCAGGAGCAGGAACATGTACAAAGAAAAGCATCAGGCACAGGTTCAGATACAGACGGCTGGAAAGCAAAGGCAAAAACAACACTGAAGAACTGTCAAAAGACTCGGTAAAGAGGGCTGGCTGGAAGTGTCCCACAAACTGCAAGAAATTAGTACATTTAGAAAATGATTCTTTAAAAGAGCGAGGAACTACATATTTCCTTGAATTATGGTATGGTATTTTTTAAGCACTTTTCTAGGTAATTTCCTTTATTTTCATTTTTTTTTTAACGTTCCACTAAATCCTGCACACTGCACCTTTGCGCAGTAACAAATGTATTTAATGAGTACATTTCTGACATTCACAGTTTAATCTTTGTGCATTTCCCAAACTGAAATCCAACTAAATTCAAACTGCAAGTTGAGTCGAGCTGTTTCTGAGCCGTTTGACTTCAAGCTTTTCGACACCTCCCTCAACTGGCAATTGGCTTCTCTTTCGGGGCCACAGCTCATCTCAAACAAGCCTATTAAGGTGGCAGGAAAACACAGAGCAGACAACACGATGAATACTAGAGGCTGGCTGGAGTCGCAACAACACACTGGATAACAACGTTTCTCACAAGTTCCCATAATTCATCCTGAGCGGAGCACGAATGTCTGAACCAAGTTTCATCGCAATCTATCCAACAGTTGTTGAGGTGTTTTAGTCTGAATCAAAGTGTCGGAACAACCAGAGTCGTGCTGCTGTCTCTAAAAACATGCAAAATGTTCCTCCTAGTCAAACTTTGCAGAATAAAGTTTGTTTTTCATCCATGTTACCATGACTCAGCAACTCTCTGATTGGCTCTGAGCCACAAACAGCTGATTAATGTCTCGACCTCGAGCTGCTTTTTTCCCCAAAACATCACACGTCTGAAACACTTTGACCCACGGAGGGCGTCATTAAAACTGTTTAATTAAAACAGGTTCAGCAGGTCTTTAATTACCTCCGCAACGAGCACAGGAGACGCCTCCGACTAACAAAGAGGTTAACGAGGAGCAGCCAATGGGAAGCCAGCGTGCAGCTCTGTGCGATAACCAGGAGGAGCTCCATCCAAAATAAAGAACCTTTATTTAAATATTACGTCAAACATGTGACTCAGATGCTGATAGAGGATCTAACTTTAATGTGCGAGGAGCTTTAATACCGTGTTACACTCATCATCTCCCACTCTGTTTCCATGGAGACCATGTTTTTCCAAAAACAAAAGCCAACATCAACCGAGATCAGACAAAAAAATAATTATTTCTCTCTCCAGGTTGGAGTGCAGTCAGATCCAAACTCTGCCAGGAAACATCTGACTGCTCTGTGAAATACAAATGATCTGATACCCCATGTGGACAAAAGTATGTGGACACACATGTTCTTGCTTGGAAAGAAAGCACAGTTGAGGGGGGATGTAAAAAAAACTTATTCAACTGGCACTTTTGGTTGTGTCTAGTAAACCATGGGACATTTATTTGCATTTCAAGAACAAGTTTAACCCTTTGAAACATGATGATTTCGCTTTTATTGTCAAAACCCTTGTCAAAACATGGAAAGACCATAGTAAGCAACTTCAGAAGAAATGTCCCAAAAGAACCGGCTAAACATGTGGTTAAAAAAAGTACTTTATGTAAAATAATTTAAAATATATAATAATTAAAGTAAGTTGGGGATTTTTAAGACAGTTTTATCCTGGCGTTTTTTTATAGATATATAATCTTTTCAAATTCACTAATTTCTTGCAACTTCAAGACATTTCTTGCTAAGGAATTAATTCCCTTTCATACCTATTTTACTTCGTGTTCGAAGGCTTGTGAGGGGTCTGAACATGACACGAGAAAAGCAATATCGATCCAGGCTTCAAAAGGTTAAATGCGCTGAGGTTTCACAAAAGTTGACGTAATCAGTAACTGAGTGTGGCAGTGTACAGACGGACGTGAACTCCATAAACAAATGAAAGCCCTGGTGGTTACAGTAACTCTGATGTCCTGAATCATCTCATACAAACATACGAGTGCTGCAGAGCTTCCTGTATTTCAGCTTAATGCTAAACGGTGGCACTAACAAACCACAACATGTAAGAAGCCGGCGGCAGACATAAATGTGTGGGCGGGTGTTTGATTTCCATGAGCGGGCTCGATGTAAACACAACCGGTAGCTGCTGACACACAAGTGTATTGATCCGGCTGATTATGTAATTATAAATACATCCTCTCTATCCATGTGTTGCATTTACACATCACCCTAAGTCACAGGCTGAAATATAGACTACAATATATTTAGCAGCTACTTTAAGTGGTGCTGCCAGGATGTGGGCATGATTTCAGACCAGCAGAGAGATACGAGTAAACATGACCAAATATCTGGGGCCTTTGTAGGGGGGTCCGTGGGGACCCTCTCCTGAGTGTTTTCTTTCATAAACAAGCTCGTTTTTGATCCTTTTTAATTGGCACCTTATTTACATTCAAAGAACATGTCTTAATAACTGAAAATTTGAAATGTTGATGCTCAGGGTTAAGCCCTGACAAAATGACCAGGTGGCACTGATGCCCGTAACCATAGTAACTGACTCCTGACTGCATGTGCATGGCGAGAGAGGAGAGGCAGAGACACTGTGCTGCTTCCAGAATTTACTCTGAGCAGCAAGTCCTAAAGGCACTAAAAAGTCACTAAGCTGGCAGTGTGTGTGTGTGTGTGTGTGTGTGTGTGTGTGTGTGTGTATGGGCAGATAGCACCGGGTTACCAGAAAACTCCATGAGGTTAGAGATAATGCATCATTTCTCACATGTCCAATTCTTTGTGGTGGCCCACCACGATCAAAATATCTGCCGAAAGGTATTGATTTTGTATGATTTTGTCGCTGGACCATTCATTAATATCATTTGCTTAATCATTGCACCACACTCTTGGAGAACAGAGCATACTCTGGGCACAGATGGAGCAGCAGAACATCAGACGCAGTGAAAGTTAATCATTAATTATGCTTTATCTAAAAGCTTAAATTAACTATTAACAATGATTGTCCTCCTCTCATCCATCGATCTGATCTCATCAGCTCTGAGCGGATCGATTGATCAGGTATTCACCCTGCAACTCAAAACTTCTGCTCCACAGAAAGAAACGGTGTTTCAGTTACGTGTGGAAGAATTTGACTGGTCTGCCGAAAGCTCTGACCTCAATCCCATCCGACACCTCCGGGATGAACACCGACTGTGAGACCTGATGTGTCTGAAGGGAAGCAAATCCCTGCGACAGGGTCAACATCTGGAGGACAGATTCACCTCAGCAGAGTGGAAGCAGCCGCATGTCACGCATAATATTCAGCTGTCCACATACTTGTGGCCATGTAAACTTTGCATGATCTTTCTCTCAGAGTAATTTCACAACTTTTTTTCAGGTGAAAATATTTTTGTAGGAAGGTAAAAACCAGTTTAAAGGTATTTTTCGGCTCTGGGCGGATGAGATGTTTGCAGTCATTATGGGATGAACGGTGTCGTGTTTGCTGGCAGCTGCTGATACTGGAACAAGATGAGAGAGCGGAGCTGAGTGACGGCTCGCTGCTCCACAGAGAAGCCTCATTATCATATCCAACTAAACACTGCTGCCAGCACACAGAGACACAGGGACTCCTCTGTGATGGATTCCTCCTTCCAGATGTGCCCACATTATCATTAATTCAAAGAAATATTTGAATAATTTAATCTGTTGTAATATTTGTCCAGCAGCAGTGCTGAAAACTGAGACTGTGGAAGTGATGAAACAATGTGTGGAGCAGCAGCCACAGGGTTAGAGAGGAAACTACTTTAAAATTATGTTTTTAAAAAAAGGTAAGAGAAATACGGAAGACGGAAGCATGAGCTGTAGAGCTGATATTAGATTATAAAAAAAAGAGAAATAAGAAGCTCAACATGGAGAAGGAAAAATTAAGGAAGAAGCAGAGCAAAAAGAAGGCAGTATTCAAAGTGATATGAGCAACGGTTGTAGAGGCATGTATAATGTTCAGTGAAGCAGCAGCATTTTATCTGCCGAGGCTCGGAAAAGTCAAAGAATTTATTTTAATAAAATTTGAAGCAGTAACAGAGCAGATTGTTTGACTGACAGTTTTGTTTCTGTCACTCAGAAAATAGTGAAAGATAAAAATTATAAAATCCTACTAACATCAGGAATGTTTTAGTGTGAAAACAGTAGTTTCACGTGATACTGTCCTGCAAATGTTTCACCTTGAAATTCCCTGTTTTTTTACCGCATTTTTATGGCTGTGTGAACCTAACTTTAGGAAACTTATTTTCTGTTCCTCCTCCTCCTCCTATAACACCATCTTTACTCTGGGGGGTCTTGTCCCTGTCGGGAAGCATTAACAGCCCCCTCCCAGCTGGCTATAATCTCCTGACTGTGTCGGCGGTGTGCAGACATGGAGCTGCAGAGGTGGAGTAATCTCCATTTTATTATTGACCAGGCGTCCCTGAGCTCCGTTTCTGCTCGGCTTTGTTCAGGTGGTCTGAGGCAGCAGCTGCTTCATCCTGATAACAAAAGAGAAGGACAGTCCTCAGCAGCAGCAGCAGGGACGTCCTCACACACCTGAACCACACTGTGATCCTCTCACTGACTGACGGCTCTCTGTGTGTGATGGTGTGTGAAGGAGGAATCCTACAGTCTTCACACCTGCTGTTAATACGACTTCTCTATCCTGACTGAGATGTAACTCTTAATCTATAAGACCATCAACACAACAATATGTCTGTCAGTTGTGTGTGGATCATTTTTCAAGCAGAATGCCCAGTATTTGCTGGTTCAAACTACTCAAAAGTGATGTTTCAGATGTTCAGTGATAAAAACAACTCTATATATTTGGGGGGTTTTTTCCACCATTATCTGACATTTTACTGAAAAAATTGATTAATTGTCAAAGAAATATTATACCAGAACATAAACATCAACACATTCTCATCCCAACTCATCAAATATTATGGCTTGGTCATTGCCAATTAATCTACATATGACGCACTAGGTATCCTCTTGCATCTGCTGTTTATCTTCTTGGATGGCGTGTCAATCTAAACTTGTTAAATGCATTGTTCATTTTCAAAATATGCTTCAGTCTTGATGTACAGTTTCTGCACAGCAACACTGTATCCATACATTTGTTAAAAAACTCAAATTCAATTCTTGCAGTAAAATCAAAGTCTCATTTTCCTGCCGAATGCTCTTAAACAAGGTGCATTGTGACACCTTGAGCTGTATAGCAACAGCACCTGCTCACAATAAAACTACAGCCAAGATTTTTTGTCTGATCTGTTCTACTTTAAAGATCCCCCAGAGATCACCATCTCTACAAGGTGCATATAGACAGGTGTTTAGTATTTCTAAACCAAGTGCTGTTCATTTGAGGCCGTGAAGTGAATAATTGAATATATTGATTAGATTGAAATGACTGACAGTTGTGTTTATTTTGGCCAGAGGGCAGAAAATATGAGATCAGAGAGACCTGACAGCAGGACAGAGAGGGAAATGAGAGCTGAGGCAATTTGAATAATAAGAACATTTTTATTTTTATACATCTGACCCCCCTCTCTGAATCTGCTCCCCAGACTCTGAGGAGAATAATATATTTTCTCTTCTCTTCTGTAAAATGAGGCCATGCCCGCCTGGAGCTGCTCCATTAGGGCAGGTAATAATGGGGCTTCACCCCCTGTACCTCCCCCCTCCTCCTCACCCACCCACCCGCCGGCCATGTTTCACCTCTCCCTCCCTCAACACAAATTACAGCCGGGATCTCGTTACCGCACACCAGATCATCACAGGTGGAGCTCATGTTTTGAACAGCGGGACACCTGGATCACTAGCATAAAGCCAGTCTGTTATATATGTGTGTAATAAACTGTCTGAGGTGTTATGATGTTGTTCATGACTTTAATGCTGCAGCAGGTAAAAGTTGGAGCTCATTTCAATCTTTTTATGTACTGCTAGCTACTTGAATCTGTAATAATACATCAACATCATCATCATGGGTTAGTTTGTTATTTTTTGTATTAATAACAGTCAGACAAATGTAGTGTAGTAAAAAGTATATCCCCCTGAAATAATTGAAATGCTCAAGTAAAGAACAAGAATGTTTTTGGTAATTGGCCTCTTTAAAAAAACACAAACAAAAAAACAGAAAAAAAGCCAATTTCAACACTCATAACACCTGTAAAGAGGTGAATTGTGAACAGTAGTCACCAAACCGGTGACTACATTCATGTCTATGGCTGCAACAAGCTGCTTGTACAATTGACCTATGGGGATGTTTTTTGGAGGGAGGACCGTCTCAATATTTCTCTGAATGTTGCACTTGCTGGAATAAGACATTAACTAAAAATAAAATCTTCAGTGACAATAGAAATTTAGATTGTAAATTTATACTGTGAAGATCCTAATGTGGTTTTCAAAATGTGATGAAACAAGAATATGTTTGAATTATGAATGGTAAAAGATATTATGTGGAATTTTACAGCGGTGAACTCTGGTGATCTCTAAGTGAGACTGACATTTAATCAAATGTGAACGTGTCAGCATCATTTTTCATCTCTACAGTAACACATCCATCATATGTGTCAGTGAAATCAGGCTGCTCATGTCTGTAACCACCTGAGATATTAACACACACACACACACACACACACACACATCCCAGTACTTCTATCTTTGTGTGGACCCTCGTTAACATGCATTCCCTGGCCCCATCTCCTTACCTTAACCATCACAACTAAACTCTAAATTTAACCATAACCGTAACTATAACTTGAAACTTAAAATCAAGTCTTAAACAAGCCGCAACCTCTGGAGCTTAAAAATAAAGCCATTGCAAAAGTTCAACAATTGCATTTCATCTCATGTCCACTTGAGGGTGACTTCAGAAGTGAGTCAATCCCTATAGACCTCCATGTTAAAATGCCTAACATGACAGCAGAAATAATCACCGCGTGGGACAAAAAGCACTTTTGGTCTCTGAAGATAAATTTAACATTCATGACATAAAGGGTGAAAGTTTATATAATTCACCCATTTACATTTTGTTAAGACTTAAAGTTACACATATTTAAGAGTAGGTCACTTGAGAGATGGGGTGTCTGCTGATTGTGTCCTCGGCTTCTCAGTCAGATCCAACCCTCATTACTCCCCAGCGCCTGACTCCGACCAAAATATGGTCACCTCTGGCTTCAAAAAAACAAAATGGGAATGATGGGGTGATGTCATGATGTCTGTGTAGATTATTTTTAGTTTATGGTCTTAGCTTTCAAACAGGAGTTTGAAGAAGCAAGAAGGAACAACAAACTGTCCTCATTTTCCATAAATGTCCTCACCCTGATAATCAACGCGGGGTTATGGTCCCCACTTTGTTGCAAAAACAGGTTCTCTCTCTCTCTCTCTCTGTGTCACACACACACACACACACACACACACACACACACACACACACACCCTTATCACGTGTTTTACTGACAGTTTCATGTTCTGCCTTCAGGTTGTCTGAGCAAAAGGACATAAAGGACAAACTGCTGTGAATCTCTGATCGAATCATGAATGAAACATGATTTATATGATAAACCTCGAGTCATTTGTCAGCACCATGTTCCGAAAATACTGTCTGAAACGAGCTGAAAGGTGTCGCTGTTTTCACCATGAGCTACAACTGTTTCTGTTCTGAAATAAAATAATTAGAGATGACTTATGATTGGGAATTGAACATTTGGACAACAGCTCTGTTGGACGTTCCTGCAACCCGCAGACAACGGCATGCTCCCTAAAAAACTGCTCATTGTAAAAGTATCCTTTTATTGTGACCATCACACAGCACACCGGTGTACTAATGATGCTGTTTGATCAGCAGCTCGATATGCACACCTGTCAGGTAGATGGATGATCTTGGGAAGGAGAAGTGCTCACTAACATGGATTTTTAATTTGTGACTAAGTTTGTGTGAAATCTACCGAGTGCATAAAAAAAATGTGGCTGTACAGGCACTGAGCAACTTGTTAAGTTCCACAAATTGCAATAAATTAGGAAAAAGTGAGTTTTCTTAATTTTATGTTTTTGTATTGTTTGTTTTTATGTCTGTCCGGTCGGCCCATTCTTCGCGAAGAATTCACAAGCTCAAATTTCACTTAAATGTCTAACAGGATATAATGATGAAATTCTGACATTTCATGTCATATTTTAGGTTAAAGGGACTAAAACTAAGTCAAAGAAGGGGCAACATTTGCTGATTGTAGAGGTACATTACTGGTAGGCATTAAACTGCATGGCGGTTATTCAAGTTGAGTTTTGTTTCTTTTAACTTTTTTTTCTTTTTTTGTATGATAAATTTCAAGTAACTGTCTTCTAACTCGTAGCTTGTTCCTGTGTTTTTGACAGAAATCAATCTAATTTGCTCAGGTTTCAAAGGGTTTACTTAAACTGTTCACTGTTTTTCTGCTGCTGCAACCAAACGTCTCCTCCGGGAATCAATGAAGTCTTTTTATCTTCAGATCTGATTCATCTATTTGACTCTGTGTTAAGAGACTATCAGCTTGTAAACTAACCAGACTGTTGACTTTCTGTGAGTAAAATTAAAGATGTGTATTTTCTCAGCTTGTTTTTCTGGTCTAATCATGTGTTATACAGACTGTGTTTTGAATATTTGATGTTTTATAAAAGTCCTCAGAGCTCTGCGATGTTAACAGACAGGTAAGTTGTGAATTATTGAAGCACAGGAAAGTTTAAGAGAGCATTTGTATTTTTTATTCTGCTTAAACAAAGTAAAAAAACACACTGCTTTCTAATGAAGTTTGAAAGTGTTTGACTGAATGAGCCTGATTATAAAAACATGTTCAATTATTAACAGTCAATTAACATTATGGGATGGAGTGAGTGTTTTTCTCTGCAGGTTGAATTATTTCTGCTGTGAGGACACAGCGGTGCTTCCTTTCCATTAAATATCCATTAAAATGAAGCTGAGCAGAAATGTCCCAGCATACATTCATCCAGGTGTCAAAGGTCAACCCAAGCCCATGGGAGGAGGACCTGCAGTCGCCCCCTCCCCCTCCTCAGGTATGTTCACCATCCATCTTCCCTCACCTTCAGAGGGGCGACATAAATCATGCTGCCGCAGCGGGCTGAGGCGGCGTTAATGATCCTGATGAGGATCAGCATTTGTGTCAACACGTATCGAACGACATCGCTCTCTCTGACTAATTAACACCGAAATACCAAATCATCCGTCTTACTTTACACGTGCTCGGTTGGTTTTTCTGTTCAGGTCACCTGTCGAGCGCTGGCCTCGCTGCTGTCACCTGCAGATAAACAGCCGGGAGAGTCGAGCCTTTATTCACCCCCGAACGGATCGTTGAGAAGTCATCCAGCGCCGTAATGAGCCGCGCCGCGTGAAACAATGGAGCAGATGGAGGTTTCTCTCCGCAGTCATTGTTTCAGAGTCTTCCATGATGATGTTTCCATGAGGACCAGCATTACATTGTTTATGTGATGGTTTGTATAATGAAGGGTCACTTCATTCAACTTACAAAACAACGGATTTGTTTCACCTTCCTCTGGTGGTATCTCTGCGTGCAGAAGCACTAAATCCTCTAACTGTGTCCTGGGTTTTTATTTATGTATCATACTGCCCCTCTGCTTCTTGGACAGTCTTCACTTCCTCCATGTTTGTCTTAATTTATTCATTTTTATGTTTGTTTCCACATTAGTGTAACGACCATATCACACTCTGCTGAGAAAACACTTTCTCTGTTAAGCAGCTTTCATACATTCTCTTTATTATAATAATGTATGCCCTTGCATTTATAGCCACAAGTTTTGCATTCACATGATAACATTGTGAAAATGATCCTCGTGTACACGGGTCTGAAAAAACAACTGAAAACACCGTAGTATGCAGGCCAGGCCAGTAATTGACAATGTAACTTTGTAATGAAACAACATAGAAGAAGACCACGCGCCTGCACATAAAGGCATTCTTCTACAGAGCGGCGAGTTTAAACAAACAAGATGATGGTGAACAAACGCACGAGAACCAACAACTGATCACAGCAGCGGTGCAGCAAATCTACACTTTGCTGGTTAATAACCGCGGTACAGTCAGCAGCACAAACACAGCTCAGGGGTTCGCCATTGTTGTCATCCTTCCAGCGCGTGGCTATTTGTCTAAAACATAATGCGTATGCTCGAAGTGCGACCCTGACATCACCGTTCTAAAACGATTTGCACTTTGCCAGTTTGGTGGACGCCCTGTTCCAGCTCTGGAGCCACAGCTGCCTCGACATGTGTAAATGCAGCCCGTTCTCATTCGATTTCGCAGTCATTTCAGCGTAAGATCCCAAAACCCATAAAAGCCATATTTCGCAGCTGCATTATACACCATCTGGTAAGGTCAGGTGAGAATGTGGTTGGACAGAACTGTTCGGGGTGTTGTGATATGCCACCGGAGGGCCAGAGAGCACCTGCTGCAGCAGCACGATACTCGGACAGCCAGTATCATTTGAGAACTCTGCCGGACATAACCTGTTGCGTCTGCATGATACGCCACTGGATGCTGTCAGGTTGAAATGCTGCCGGTAATGATATTATATAAGGGTACAAACAGAAAAAAAATGTCAAAAACTTCATGATGAGCATGCAGCTGATAACGAAGACAGCGAACTTAGCATCCATCTAAGTGATGTTCTTAAGTTTATTTTCCTGTAGTGCCTCACTAGATGATGTTGACATTATAAAGTGATATATGTGATAAATATAATGAAATCTAATAATTCTTAATTAACTCTTTGAACAAAGTGCAGCTCAGAACAAAATGAGACAACAGGGTCATGAGTCTGCAGCAGAGACACACAGTGTGTCCGCAGAGCTGAAGTACATCACTGTGAGTTCAACAGTCGATGAGCCGCAGCATCACTGTCCACACTGCTGAGGAGAGCGGAGAGCACTGAATTATGGGTACCACTTCAGTCAAACCCACCGCCACCAACGATTTTTTAAAAGCTAAAGAGGCTGTTAGGGAGCGAAGAGCCGCAGCGCTGATCCAATTTACAGAAACATCAAGTAACTGCAGTCAGCAGGGATAAGACACACACACACACACACACACACACACACACACACACACACACACAACACACACACAAAAATTTTACAGGCCTGCCAGCTCAGTTGTGTCGTCCCATTTTCCCCATTAAACCTGCAGAAAGTTTGCGAGTTTGTGATTTTTTCCTCTCAGAGAGGCGATGAAACTGCAGCCAGAAGACTGAAGCTTCACTAACAAGATAAAAAAAAGGCAGAGATCGATGTTCAGAGGCGGAGAACACAGAAGGAGAATAAAAAAGAGGCAAACCAACAGTTTTAACCCTCAAACAGTCAGTTATCATATTCTGATAAACCATTCATCGCTCATGAAACAGAAATTTAAGAGGAGGAGGAGGAGGAAGAGGAAATCTGAGCTCACAGTCAATTTATAACCAGAATGTAACTGAGAACATTAGCAAGTACAAATTCACTTTACTTATTCCATTTCTGAGACTTTTTACTCATTTTTACTCCACTACATGTCAGGGATAAATACTGTACTTTTTACTGCACTGTGCTTGTCTGAAAGCTTTGGTTACTTTTCAGATGACAGTTTTTCCTCCTCTTCCTATCCAGTAAAAACCAAGTTTCTCCTGACGTGTTGATGTTTAATGTTTGTGATAAACTGAAGGAGGAACTGAAGGATGAAAATCTTCTTAAACCAAATAAAGTCTTTTAAATCCCTCTTGGATCTGCTGGAAACAAAGCAGAAAACAGGGCTGTTCTGACTTTTTAGAGATTTGTGATTGCACCAGTTCATAACATGGTACCTGTTCCAGCTGTGTGATACACCACTGAATGGCGTCAAATTCAAACACTGCCGAAAATGACTTAACATAAGGATGCGTCCGATAAAGCATGTACATTCATCCTAAACTGCAGGGTTTGTTGCCTAAAACTTATCAAGTGCTTTCATTAATATTCCGATGTCTGCAGCATCCCAGAGTGTAAGCAGCAGACGCAGCAGGATACTAAATCGTAATATTTAGATGCAAAAGTCCACCGACAAACTGGTGATATGTGACAAGTTGGGACGAGAACATGTTGAAAATGTGACCTGCTTGTGGTTCTGGACAAAACTTCAGGAGTCAACAGGATTCATCTTCTTGGGAACATGAATGTCTGAACCAAAACAGACGGCAACCCAACAAACTATTATTTTAAAGAGAGTTTACAACATCATTACTGGCATTAATACAACTACTGTGTTTAAACTGTTACATTTTCAGCTGTTAGGAGTGAAAAATAAACCAACATTAAGAAGTGAAAGATAATGATCACTTAAGGAGTCTGCAGAGACGTTGCAGTATCTAGCTGTTCTGATATAAATACTAATATATAACTGAGCAGCAGTCGCAACAAAGACTTCACAATCTAAATTACTCTGCAGCTAACGCAAACATATATTTCAATTAAAAAAGCCAATTACTTTTTGTGTTGAAGTTTTTCTCTCCACTGAATGACCGAAGTGCATGAATCTGAAATGAAAGCTGACATGAGACCGATTGTGTATTCATGAATGTGTCGAACATCATCAGTCAGACAGAAGCTGCAGGCGTCACACTGACTTCACTTTTCATTACTGATCAAAACTATTTGAAAAATCCAATTAAAGATCAGTTTATATTAATGATGCTGAGAATACATTACTCTAAATGTGAATCATGAAATATAAGCTGTCTGATTTTTACAGTTTGGGGTGTTTTTTTCCTCATTTGTTTACAGATGCTTTGACCTGCTGTGCAGATTTTATTTTGAAATTCAAAGAAACTATTTAAAGTGAGTGATTTTCTTTTATAAGTTTTAGACTACTAATGGGTCAAAATGGATGTTTCTCTTCAAGAAAATGTCACCTACTTCTTTGCATTTTTTTTCACAGAGCATTAACCAAATCTTAATGTTTTGATCAACAAATGTGGATGAAGTAGTTGTGAATTTCCCAGATTATTTTAGGGTGTCAGGGGGTGTATGAGGTGAAGCTGCACCTTCAGTAGCTTGTAAACAGATCAAAAACAGTGTGGTATAATGAAGGATAACTATTAGGTTAGCATTTTTGCATCTCGGCAAAGGTGAGAAGGGAATTTTAATTTGAAATCACTGATTAAATTCACCAAGCGAGCACAAATTGAACACACCCACATGAAGTTGGACTGATTGCAGAGAACAAAATCTCATTCAAATATACTGTATAAAGTTTCTCTCATACTGAGGCGAGCTGCTGTAAATTTATAACAGTTTCAGAGACAATCAAGTCAGACATTCCTCAACCAAACAAAAACACATTAGTAATGCTGCGGAAATTGTTCTTCCTGCAGGTGTTTCTCTCTCACTGTGTACAGACTCAACAGCCTCCAAAAATAAGCTGCCTGAAAGGCAAACTCAGGGCTACAAAAGTCCACATAGCGCTCGATGTGCTTGTTAAAGTTACTGTTGTGAGCTCACAGGCACACCTGAAGGTGAGTCACAGGACAGTTTACAGAGATTTTACTGAAGGACACACTTACGATGCAAAACTGCAGGGACAAAAATAGGACATATGGTTGCAAAGTGTTCATGTATGGAAAGTGATTTTGTTTGGAAAACAGGCACCCTGACCCTGAGTGATTCAGATTCTATATACAGGGGTGGAAGAAGTATTTATATCCTTTACTAAAGTAAAAGCCTAAAACTAGACTGTAAAGATACTGAACTACAAGTTAAAGTCCTGTCTTCAAAACCTTACTGAAGTAAAAGCATGTACATACTGTCAGAATGTACTTAAAGTACTTAAAATTCAAGTATTCATTGTGCAGTAAAATGTTCTCTGTCTGTGTTTTACTGTTACATCCGATTGTTTTTGGATTCGTGTCTCTGCTGCATTAACGTGGATGTTGCATTTTCAGCCTGATCTCAAATGTGAAATTACCACAGTCTCTTAACATCACATTACGTAGTGGTGGAGCCAGATGTGGTAAAATTAGGTCTCAGTACCACAAAAACGATGCCAATAGAAGATCCACCAGGATCCTTTGTCATGATGGACACACACATTTCCCGAACATCTTTAGGCAACAAATAAGGTGATAAAGTCCACGTTGAGAGGCGATTATGGTGATGGATGGGTCAAACAAACCTAGGAGTTTAACCCAGGAGTCCACTGTTTGTGTCCTGTGTGTTTTAACTTAAAGCACTTATATATTTTCCGTAACTATGTTATTATCATTAGGGGCCATTAGACAGGTTTCCATTAACCCTCTTAATGCAAAAACTGAAATTGCGAATATAAAATAAAACCCTCCCATTTATTGCAAAAAAGTTTTTACACTTGCATTGGGTGGTATTTCAGGCCAATCAAAAAGGCCATACTTTGAGAAACTAAAATAGAAACATATTATTTTTGCTTTGCTAGCTCACATGATGCTATGTTTGTGTGCTTGTCAGTAGGAACTGGCTCCCTCATGATGCAGCAGGAGCTACAAGAGCTGTTATTGCATCACATAACTCTGAGAAAGTTTTGAATCCACAATACCTCTGTGAAATCGCGGACTATCATCTCCCAGAAATCCCTCATACATGGCCGCTCCCACGCTCCCTTTCTATTATCGCTCACATAACACGCCTACATCACCTAGGATTGGAAATAATGACGGCTCGTGCGGTGGCTGCAGTAGTTTCTGGGTCTGTTTGGAAACTGCGTTGTGTCACCTCACTGGTTTGAGGCTGAGACATCAGTCTACGAGTCTCAGCTGGTAAATGATGAACTGCTGTATTCAGAGTCTGTTTGACACAGTTTGTGTCGCTGCGGTTCGACCTTTCAGAGACATTTCCGACAACAAAATAAACTCAGCTGACCTTTGATGCTCAGAAACACTCTGCTGGGATATTGACCAGAACACACACACACACACACACACACACACACACAACTGCAATACTTATTGATATATTGATATGTCTTAAAAAGTCTGCAATGCCCTCACTTTCCAGACAAATATCCACATGCATAGGTGTCAGGAACTGGTCTCTGAATTATCAACTGTTCCTCCACCTCCTCTTCCTTCCTCTCTCTCTCTCTCTCTCTTCCTGTCTCTCCTCCTCCTGCTGTCGATATAGTAGACTACAGACGGTGAAAGCATTACCTAATAATCTTTAATCCGAGTTTCACCTGTGCAGGTGTCTCCTGACAGACTTCAAACTGAACAAACACAAGGTAAATGAATGCACCGCAGCTGCTTAAAATTAAAAGCATAATCACCAGATAAAAGGAGCCAGGTGACGTATGGTGTCTGATGCACCTTTAAAATCACCTTTTAAATTAAAGCTTACGCTGAATCAAGAATCACCACTCAGTCATGAATCTGATTATTTAAAAAAGATCTTAATGTTAGTGTTTGAATCTGCTGCATTAAGATTAATATGCTAAAATGATTTGGGATGGTAGATCAGAGAGGGAAACAAACAGTAAGATATGATACAAGTCAGGTAGGCTGCTTTGGATAGTGTGACTGTTTTTTGTACTTTTGTGTTGTTATGCTGTGTGTGTGTGTGTGTGTGTGTGTGTGTGTGTGTGTGTGTGTGTGTGCAGTGAATATTGGGGTAGAAATGGGGAATACTCATGTTAAAATTACCTTTTTTTTAAAATAAAATTTAAAAAAAAGGGGTTGGATATAATAAGTATTCACTACTCCTTTTTAGGACATAAAATACTTATATGTCCAATGGGAATTCTGGTGTTGTTTTTCTTGCTCGTATTTTAATTTGTTCTCCTGTTTTATTTGGCATGTTCAAAATAAAGGTCTCACGAGTTAATTAACTAACTAACAAAAGTTTCAACGTTACGCTGCGGGACGGTCGGACGGCACCAGGCGCGCCCACGTGCGTCATGCACGAGTGGTGTCACTTGATCATGTGGCCGGACGGAATCGGTCGTGTGTGCATGAAATGCTGAAGTACAGCATCAGGTAATAACGCTGCCGGTAACCATGGATCCTTTTTCTGCAACTTTACCACTGTGCTGCTTCATCCCACCACATGTGTTTGTTGATATCACCTTAACGGCATCCTGGAGTGTAAACAGTTAATGAAGACGGAAACCTAACACGTCACCGTGTGACGAATTGTGATAAGAACATGTTGGTTTATGCTGTTTAGCTGCACACATCAGCACCAAATAAGCAAAGACTACATGATGTATCCATGACAACATCTACACAGACAGTTTTAATCGGAGAAGCGGATCCACTGTTAGTATCAGTCAGGTTGACACTAAAATCAATCCTCAAAACAAAAACATGGTATTGATATTTTGGTATTGATCGTCTTGAATCAGGACTTGTTGGTCTTGACTTGCTTTGGTGACTTGAAAATCAATGACTTTCTTTCTGCTCTGCTGCAAACCGAGAGCAGCACTTTACGTCAGACAGCTGGTTTCATTTATGAAAATGTAAACTGAGCAGACTGCCGTATCTTTCATGTGGCTGTTGCTCATTTCCTCGTCTCTCTCTCATATTTAATATTTACATGTTTTCTGTGTGACAGCTGATGAAACCAGCTTTCTGCTTCACCAGTTTGATAGAACTTGAGCCGTAAATGAGGATTCACAGCATGTAAAGCTGCAGTCGCTTCTGTTCCAGATATCTGACGCCAGGATGCTGAAACTGTGAAGCTGTGATTTAAAAAGCATCCTGTTTTCTAACAGATGCATCATTTTGGATGTAAACCTGGTGTGAAGACACTCAGTGGGCGACTGCGGCTCAACCACCTAAACATCAGATTTAATTCATCCGAAAACAGCGGATATTTTAACCTGAACATGTTTTCATGCGGAGCTTCGTCACAGCTCATTTTGAAGCTTCTCCTCATGCTGAATGTCACCTGTTGGCTTCTTTTAACGCCTGATCTTATTCTCACAGTGGTGAAATGTGTCCTTATGTTTCTCTGCCTAGAAAAATTAGATCAGCTTTGGGCCAAAGACCAAAATATTCAGGATCAAATTATTTAAAAAACACCTTGAAGGCATTGATAAATGAGGTTTTGGTGTTGCAGTAAATTAAAAACCTTGACGTGTCCATTAAATGGGGCAATTAATTAGAACAGCGGTCAAACCCGACAATCTTATAATCATCTTGATCATTTTTTTCCCGCTGTTTCTGAGGGTTTTTTTGCTTTTTTTAAAGCAGACCCCTCAGGGTTTCTCAAGTAGTATTAAGAGCTTTACAGAGTTAAAGGTGGAGTCCACAATTCTGGAGAGAAAATGCTGATATCAAACTCAAAACTCCAAAAAACACACATGCACATTCAGAAGCTTTACCAAGGCAACGACAGTAACAACCAGGCGGGACGTCCTAAGTCGTCGTATACCGACGTCTTGTGGACTTCTGCACATTACACTATAGGTTTCCTTCTGCGTCTGCTGTTGACGTTCCAGGATGCGGCGACACACAAGCACATGGTGGGATGATGCTGCATGTGGTTACATTTAGGCAACAAAAGCACATAGCAACCAACATGAGACGTCAACAAAAGCATATGGCAACCAACACGAGACGTCAACAAAAGCATATGGCAACCAACACGAGACGTCAACAAAAGCACATGGCAACCAACACGAGACGTCAACAAAAGCACATGGCAACCAACACGAGACGTCAACAAAAGCACATGGCAACCAACACGAGACGTCAACAAAAGCACATGGCAACCAACACGAGACGTCAACAAAAGCACATGCCTAGGATCAGGCATAAAAGGCACAGATGGTTGGGTTAAGGCAAAAGAGGCACTTGGTAAAGTGTGGAAAAAAACCAAAACACCTGACTCCAGCATCCGGACGGTCCGGAGTTTGTTGGATCCAACCGCTCGACCTTCATGCTTCAGCGTCTGCTCGTCTGCTGTTTTATAATAACACAAACAGTTCTTTGGCAAAGAATGCCTTTAACAGTTTATTCATTCATGTGCTTACTAACATTCAACCATTGAATATTGATAAATAAGACTTTCAAGCTCTGCCAGACCACCTAAAATTGTTAAAGAAGTCACATAGAAATACAGTATTAACCTGAAAATGTCTCCGGCCCTCCTGCACCTCCTGCTGCTCGATGTGGGACAATAAACTGCTGACTGAGTCTTTTAAAGGGATAAACTGACTCTGGAGGAGCTTCTTATTAGATCGGTGTGACACAGCAGCTGACAGGAGCTCCAGAGAAATAAAAGGAGTCACCTCAGCTGTGTGCACTGATTTATGGTCCTGCAGATGCAGGAAATACACAAGAAAGATCCTGTACATCTGAGCGACAGCAGAACAAACCATACTGACGATGGCTTTAACGACAAGTTGACAACTTATTAGTTATGAGTCTTTCTCGTCGTACTGTGCTTTAAAAGCCTTTTCACAAGTTCATATTTTCATTACAAGCTAAAAAGGCTCCCGTAGTCAGCGTCTGATGAGGAGGTCACTGTTCAGGAGGATTAATCTGCAGCGAAACAAAAAAATTGAACCTCTGACTGAACTTCTCGGAGATGACGCAGGTCTTCCTGCTGTGAGACTCTGGTTAGCATCTCTCTGCTCTTCAAAGTCTCTCTTTAGTGTCTCTTTGTTAGATTCTGTTATCTCAGCTCGTATAACCTTTAAAGTGGTTTGAATGTTGTTAAATACGAGCTGAGAAGTTTCTGTGATGTTTCCATCTTCACCCTCTGAATGCTACATCGAGCTGCGCTGTCATGATGCTCTGCAGCACGTCGTTTTACTTCATGTTTCTCCTCCATGTTTTCCCACATTTACTTCATGTATTTCAAACAGCAGAAAACTCGCTTTTTCAGCGTGAAGATTTAGGCAAAACTATTTTTGGGAGGTTGAAAGACGTCTGGAGTTTTACATTCAAACAGTTTACAATAACTTACAGTGTGTAGAGTCTTTTTAAAAGTTTATTTTGAATTATTTAGACTCAGTTTGTGTCAAAAGGATCCAAAAGAGACAGAGCATCCACTCCTGATTTACATCAAGTCGCATTAAGGCGACATTTTGCAAATCAGAGGCGTTTGGCACGACTGAGCTCCCTTTGAAAACTCACAAAAAACTTTTAAACTAACTGTTGTTGATCTAAAATGAATGAAACTGATGTCAAATGTTTTCAGAAACACATTTCAGTGAGCTTTTTTCCTGATATAAGATAAAAGTCTCCTAATGAGCTGCCATGCTCGTCCTGTTTGAAATGAGCCCAACAGCGCGCACCCACCAAGCGTCAGCATCAAGTGTGAGGATGCCACCCTGGCCTTCACCTTCAAAACATGACTCAAATGAACACACATCGACCAGAAAGAGACTCAAAATGACCAGAAAGAGACTATAAAGAGGAGCAAAGGAACTGAAAAGAGACAGAAAATAACTACAATATGTGCAGAAGTACCACAAAACAACCAAAAGGAGGTATAAAATGAAAAAAAGACAAAAAAGACCACAAGGACATACAGCATGATTACAAAGACACAAAGAGAACTACAACCAACACAAAATTACCTCAAAAAGTTACAAAACAACCAAATTGAGACATAAAATCACTGACAAAAAACACACAAAGCGACTGAAAGAATTGCCTCAGAGAGACACAAATGGCTACAAAGAGACATAATTTATGTATGCGGACAATACTGAACCAATTTTTGTTGGCTTTTAAAAATGATCTTCACTAACTGATTAACCTGCACGTTCTCATCCAAAATGCTCTGTCAGTGACCCGCCACATCTATTTATGACATTTTAGGTAACAAATGCACGTGATGAGATGATGTCGTGGTGGTTAGGATTAGCCAACAAAGAGGCACATATGTAGGCATGTAATGTGTAGAAAAACAACACACACATCCACACGAAGTGAACTCCGGACTCCACGCAGCACTAGTACCTGTTACCGGTTCTGTATGAGCACTTTCTCATCTGACGCCATCGCATTTCGGTTGGATGCGTATTGTGGTTTTAGGCGTCGCTCTCATATGCCAAAAACGCTGATCTAGTGGACGTTTTTAAGAGTTTGGAGTGAGAAGGTGTTGAATTTACTTGAGGAATTTGAGCGTTCTAAAATGGTGTTTGTAAATGCATGCTTCTGCCATGACCTCCAAAAATACATTTGTATGGAGGCAGAAATATCAGCGCAGATGTCTTGAAATCTGTATTTGTATTTGTATTTATTGGTTTCAAATACAGAGACAATGCACATTAATGAACATTACTGTAAATATGCCGGTTTAGCTAAGTTGGCTGATTTTCAGCTGTAGTCTCTGGGGCAGGTGACACGAGCACTACAATAATTAAAATGCATTAAAAACTGTCCTATGCCTAGTTATAAGATACATTACAACACAATACACTACAGCAATAAAATACAAATGTTTCAGAGAAAATGGTCACACACTTGACCATCTATGAACCACAGTTTTAAATTTCGTTTAAAAGAAAGATAATTGTCATGTTCCCTGAGCTGCGCTGAAGAGTATTCCAGGTGGTGGATGATCTGATCCTCCAAACCACTAAAATATTTTCAGATTTGTCTTTTTATGTCAAAATAAAGACTTTTTAAGTTTCCTTTGTGAGTGTAAAGTTTGATTACAGACGACTTCACTGACCTTTGATGGGTAAACTGCACGTTTGAGATTTGATTCTGACAGTTTCATGTTGCTTCACAAAGTTCGGCCAAGTTTCCTGACAACACCAGGAGTGGACAGTTTCTGACGGGCTCTGACAGGAAGTTGGCAAAGTGCAGAGTAATGATGCGACCTGCAGGCCGCACTCAGATCACCTTTCCTTCTTTCTTCACTGTGTCAGCGGCTCTGATGGCATCAGTTTTTCTGTCAGCAGGAAGCTTCTTGTAGGAAAAAAGACGGCGGCAGGTCTGCGTCCGCTCTGACAGGAGGTGTTGGACGTGATGGCCTCGGGGCTCAGCAGCAGCAGCGGCGAGCGGTCGTCCTCCGTCGCTGATGGAAACAGCTTTGAAAAATGGCAAAGAGCATCTTGATGGCAGTTTTTTTTTCTCTCCACCGAATTTCATGAGAGCAGATTGCTTCAGTCTGACTGTGTGGCAACGCTGACGCAACCTCGCAGCAACATGTAGAGAGCAGATGAGCCGAGAGATGAAATCCACGACCCGACGTCCAGCAGGGTTTTTCATTCAGTGAACAATGAGAGCAGACTCCACGGGGTTAACGCTGCACAGACTGAGGTTACTGTCTGGTTTATATGCAGTAAAATTTGATCCAAAGAGAACAAAGTGAAGCTCTAAATGTTGCTTATCTTCCACAGTCTTCTGCGACATTACGATTTAAGGATTTAATTACTCAGGTGAAGGTCACTACACCTCCCTCTTCCCTCCACACAGGTGTTTTCTCTTGATGCCTGATTAAAGCTCTGCTCAACAGTGTGTGCGTGACTTCAGGATTTTCTTATAATCTCCTGCTAATTAAATAACTACCTACAGCCTGGCTCTTCAACAGGGGGTCCCCAGAGTTAGTCAAATTATTTTCTGATCCTTTGATTTAAAGTTTCTATTTTATATTAACATTAACATCAGTCCATCCATTAGCAAAGATGAATTGGCCTATTCAAAAACTCATTTCATTCAATCAGCAAAACTCCCCGTGTACAGCCGCTGCGATCGCCAGGTGCTGGCTGGTAACCACAGGAAGCCACAGGCGAAACGCGTCGCTCGCTCTGAATAAATCACAGTAAAGTCATTCAGTGTGCAGTGGTCTATTTTGTTTTCCACTCATTTATTTTAGTTAGAGTTGTATTCAAGTATCCTGATGCTTTGCTTTGTAATTCAACGGGGACGTGAGGAGTTATTTAATTGAATTAAGAGAGTCTAAGTCCTCTTAAAGGTAGCACCATATCTGTTTTATACTTTGGGAAAACTTGTATTTATTGTGAGAGAAATAGGTAAATATTTTGAGGATAAAGTGGTCATATTTTTGGATATTCTACTGTGGTTAGCTCTGTCATGTATAGCGTCCTGGGATTGTACATTCAGGTTCACTAGGCAGGTTTTCATTACAGATTTGAGCAAAACTATTAAAGACATTTTCCAATTGTAGATAAAACTCAATTTCGAGATGACTTCTCCTCTGGTGATAACATCCCAGTAACCACGGCGATGGATGTTCAAAACATCAGCAGCTTTATTTCTACTGCAGCCACCGCACGAGCCGCCATTATTTCCAATCCAAGGCCACGTAGGCGTGTTACGGAGCCGTGATGGAAAGGTGAGCCCCTTATATGTGGGAGCAGCCACGTATGAGGGATTTCTGGGAGATGTAGTCTACGATTTCACAGAGGAATTTAAAACTTGAACTCTCTCATTGATAATACTCATCAGCTTTTGAAAAGCTATGTGATGCAATAATATATTGTAGCGACTCTTTGATTCTTTGTTGTACATCATATGACCTATAAAAGCAAAACAAGTGTTTCCATTGCAGTTAAAAATATTGCTTTTTCGAATCGCCTAAGATACCACCTCATGCAACTCATGCAATTTAAGTGTTAACAGAATTTTACTCAAATAACTTTAATTTTTGTAATTTAGGAAAAATTTTAAATTTTTTAAAAAATCGTGTCCTTTCAAAAGTAACTGTTGATATATTGTATATTTTGTGAAAAAAATAGTCATATTATATAAACACTGTTGACTTCAACAGCAAATGTTCAGTTTTGTGTTTTTGAATTAATAAACTCATTAATCTTGTCGTGATTTGTTTAATGAAGAAACTGTATTTAGTGTTTCTGTGGAGCTGAGAGGTGACCTGACACCGCTGGTTTTAAAAAATGGTGTTGGTATTTAAAATGTGGAAACAGAGGGCATGTTTGAACCAGCGGCAATTAAAGAACATCAGCATTCATAAATTCTAATGAAGTCGTGTCAGCTGAGAGTAACTGAAGGCAGTCTCGCTAACCTTTATTCAAATCAGGAGCCGCCGGTGGCAGCGCTGCAAAAACTTTGAGTTTTCAGAAGAATAAAGTGTCACTGCAGTGACCCGCAGCAGTCGCTGATTTATGAATGATAAAAAGATAAAACACAGAAACTCTGACTTTGTGAGGCTGGTTTGAGAGAAAGAATCCTACGATTAGAAATCGTCCCAAAGAGAGTGAAAGACATTAGAAGAGGACAAACATGATGAGAAGTTTTTTTTTCTTCATTGTCACAATCAGCTCATGTTTTATTTTTTTTTAAATAATTTATTAGAATTTATTATCAACAGACTTGCAGAGTTGTGGGTTTATTAATGAAATGTAATTTCAGCATTCACTGGCTCATAATTTATTTACCAAACTAACCCAGTCTCTCACTCTGAACATCGTAATCTTGTTTTATGTTCCACTAATGTGGTTAAATATTATTTAGTGGAATACTTTTAAAAAAACACAGGCTGTCTGACTTCAGTGTCGACAATTTTCTAAATTTTTCTTTCTTTGTCATTTGTTTTGTCCCTATCATCCCTAAATCCAGTTTATTAAATTCAAATCTGTGTAATTCCAGCTCACTCTCACAGTCGTTGCTGCTTTACAGTGGACTTCCACGGCTGCATGTTACGCTCTAAATATCCATCTGCATCTGCTGTTGATGTTTGGGATGCCGTTATCGTGATGTCACGAATGCACACGGTGAGATGACGCTACACGCTGTTATGTTTAGGCAACAAAAGCACATGGCAACCAACGTTAGGAGGTAAACAAACACACACGCTGGCTCGGACGGTTAGGATTAGGGGGAGGAGGCACACGCCGTATAATAACACAGCAAACAGTTCTGTCCGGTCACGTGCTCAGCTGACGCCATCCAGTAGCGTATCATGCAGACTCAAAAGGTGGCTTTTGGCTTTGTTATCTTACGCCTAACGCACTGCAAAAGCGGCAGTATTTGATGACTTCAGAATGAAAACGGGCTGTTTTATCTGTATTTGACATGTCTGTTTGTGTTCATGCCATATTATTTATAATATTCTTAATGTGCAAACAAAGAAATAAGAGTAGAAGAACAAAGTTACTTCCTCAACTGCTTAAAACCACAGTTTTTGTTGGGTTTTTTTAACAATTAAACTTCCCCTAAAATCATAAACTACTTAACATGTTGAACTTTCCCATCCCGACATGCACACGTACATTAACAGTTTCAGTGAAAATGTGATGAGACAAAGTTCAGGTCTGAGCTGACACTTGTTCATCATTCATATAAAAATAAGAAGTTCTCACGAGTAAATTGGACATTGAGGAGAAAGGTAACTCAACATTTAAACTCTGAGGAGCTCTCAGAGACACCTGAAGGGTTTCCTCTCTAACAGCTGCAGAGATTCTGAAGATAATGAGGTAAATATTTGACTGCTGGAGCGACTCCGAGACTCTGGACTGACATGAAAACACCCTCATCGAGGTTTAACAGTGAGAGGCCAGTTTAAGTTTATTTTTAGAGGCACAAAACAATTTATAAAAATCTACTGAGCAAAACAAAACCATTCTGTAGACACTGCAAAATAAATGTTTCCTCTTAACACGTCATTTGTTAAGACCGAACAGCTGGACTTAAAAATATCTACCAGTCGAGATATTCGAGGAGTTTCTGGTAGAGATTCAGAGTTTTTCAGAGATGAATGTCTTTCTGTTATTCTGGTGATGGGGTTGGATTTTTCTCACTAATAAACTTTAAATATTTAAACAAAAACAAGTGATGAAGAGATTTTCATTAAGCAAATTGTAAACTTTCCCCAGTTTGTACATGCAGTTTAAAAAAATTAAATTATATGAGCTTAAAAAAAAGACTCCTTTCCCACATCCAATAAGCAGCAGATGAGTGTCTCTCTGTGTGCTTTTTTTGACTACTTCTCTTTTATTTTTTCTGTTTAAAAAGTCTGACTTTTAAACTCGGTGAAGACAAATTTGGGGCTCAAATAATAAACCCATCATTGCCGAGTCATTTAACCTGATATTGATGCGGATTGTTTCCCATTTCATAAAAAAGACAGATGCTAGTGGGTATTAGGGGTTTTTTTGCAGAGGGAAAGGTGATTTAAATATAATAAATGTCAATGAAATACTCATGCTGTCACGTCAGTTTAGTTTCAGGAGGTCAGTTGGACAGAAAAATTCAATTTCATTCAGTTAAATAATCCCAGAGTGACAAAAAATCAAATATTTAGTGACTCAGATTCATATCTGACTGATCTAATAAATAAAAGATTAAAATAGAAATCCCCTCATTGTTTTACTTGTTTTTTTTGTTTGTTTTTTTTTGCAGCAAAAAGATTTTGTGAAATGACTCAAACTTCAGAGGTGAATTATGGAAAAAAACAGAGATAGAGAGAAGTTTGATGTGTTTTAACTCAGGACAGAAAAACAAAACGTCTTCAGCGACAAACGGAGGACAGAGTGAGACTGTCAGAGACAACAAAGTGACTGACGGCTGAAGATAATCAACAATCAGCTCAGAAACACACCGAAACTAACGGGGCCATCGGCACACACTGAGGAGGTCAACTTCGTCTAAAGCTTTGACTTGTTTTCGTCCTTTTTTATTATAATTTTAGCAGATTTTATGTGGAAACAGGAGAGAATAATCTCTGTTCATCTGAAACGGGCCGGACTGAGAAACCTGAAATATTCTGCAGCACAGACTCAGTGAAGCATGAAGAAAATGAAACTACACAGATAGATAGATAGATAGATAGATAGATAGATAGATATTTCACCAGTGTAGCATGCAGATATATTTGTGATAATGTCTGCTGCTGCTCTGACACCTTTATGAAAGCGATTTATTTTTCTCCTCCGCTCACATTTCTAATAAAGTTTCAGACTGACTGCAGATCAGTTTTCATCTTCACACAGACCGAAGGCTGACAACCGTTTATATAATTTATTTACAGGCAGAGCATCAAAAGAAGCAAAGAGAGCTGCCAGAGAAAGAGAAAGAGAAAGAGAGATCGCCTCTATCTTTGGTTTGACGAATTCATCACGTATTCACCATCACGACTCAAAAAAGAAAACAAAATAAGTAAAAATGGAATTTAGGGCGTAATGTTTCGTGCATCGGAGAAACCTCGGGGAAACATCCACATTTTGATAAATTCTGTCAGTATTAGCCAAACTATCCAGGACAGAAGTGAAACGAGCTCATGCTGATGTTTGCAGAGAAATAACAGATGCGTTGCTTGCGAATATTATCCATATTTTAGCACCAACAGAAACCCATCTGGATTACACGCTCTCAGATGACGCAGTGAATATACAGTTATGACATCGACAGAAAAGATGGGGACTTGCACGGAGCAGATTTTTTCTTACACATTCAGTGTTTGATTTTGTGCGTGTTGGTGTGGACACCCTGCGCTTACAGGCTCACCTGTAACATTTTGTACTTGACCCCCTTTACCTCCACACAAGAAACCCACTTAAACCCACCAACATCTAACATTCTTATCCAACCCTAAAACATATATTGCATTATTATTTTCTCTTTTGAGTTTATGTTTTTTAACAAACATCAAATATTTATCACTTTTTTAACTCTTTAAAATACAACTACCAGAATGCATTGCACTGCACCTGACCAATAAACGCTCCCTCCGAAGGGTGACGTGACGTGTCCCCGTCTGTTTGAAACAATAGCGACTAACTGGTAGGAAACAATATCCTTTTACAGTTAAACTGTTCGTTAAAACTTGTTTCTGAAAACATCTGAGGAGAGAAATAAACAACTAGCTTTCAGAATCCTGTTTTTGGGGTGTTTTTGTTTTTTTTCAGCGTTGCTTAGTTTCATCATTTGATCTCAGTATTTTTAGCCTCTATTATAACTTCTTTTTCCAAACTCTTATCATTACAGCTAAACAGTTCACTAAAATCCCGCTAATTGCACCTTTTGTACATATACATTTTGTGTTCTTTATATTCTATTTTATATTTTTAAATTGCTTACATTTTTTCTGTCTTACTCTATTTTATTCTTCCTTTAAGTAAATTGTTTTGCACCAAAACACAAAGTCAGATTCCTTGTATTTATAAATGTACTTGGCAATAAAACCAGATTCTGATTCTTAAATATGTTTCAGAGAACATTTTAGGAAAAAAAAGGGAGTGCAGTAACATAATCTTAAATTACACTGATACACAAACAGCATGGGTGGCAGTGCAGCCTACACTTTTGAAAAAACAGCCCAAGAGCCAGTGAAAATCTGCTGGATGACGTGTTTTTGTTATTTTATGACATCCGTGGGGGGAGGAGGGATATCGACGGATCGGTTAGATGGAGGGAAGGTTACCACACTTCATTTTCACACTTTTTTTATACAAAGCTGATTGAAAATTGGCAAAGTATCCCTTCAAGCAAACAAACCTGTCCAGGCACTATTAAATTCTTTCCTCCCCCGCCCGATACTTTTTCTTTTTTGAACCCAAAGCTAACCCAGTGAGATAGGGTGGCTGTGGCTCAGGGGGTAAAGCGGTCGTCCACTGGTTTGATCCCTGGCCTCAGCAGTCACATGTCTAAGTGTCCTTAGGCAAGATACTAAACCACAAATTGCTCCCGATGGACGAGTGTGAATGCTGAACAGATGACACCTCGTGCGGCAGCCTCGGTCATCAGTGTATTAGTGTGTGTTTGAAACGGTGAATGCTGGCTTGTGTTGTAAAGCTGTTTGAATGGTCACTATGACAACAAAGACGTTATATGAAAGCACGTAGCCGCTCAGAGGGAAATGCAGCAGGATGATGACATCTGCTGCACCTTTCAGGTGACACTGTTAAAAGTTTGTTTTGTTTTTTCTGTATAGGTTTCCCATTTTCATAACTACAACAATGATGAATGAAATTAAAATGTCAAAAAATAACTACCTAATAATTTTTTGATCAAAGCCACAGGAAGCCACCGGAGAGGAACTTAAGAGCCACATGCCGCTGCAGAGCTGCAGGTCCGAACGTGCCGTTTATCACGTCGAAATATAGAAAAGTGAAGAAAACGCCATTTGTGTCACTTTGCTTCATTGTGTCAAAAAAAAGATTTTTGTTTCAAAGTTTTCCATCTGTGGCGGCGTGTGGGATCACGTAAACACAGCCTCCTGCTTTCATGCCTTCAACCACCTCCTTGAAAAGGTTTATGTTGTGAAATTTCAGCCCATTTTCATTCCAAACTTTTCAAATACTGCCAAAAGATCCGAATGCCAAAAGCCACGTCCACATGATGCGCTGCTGGACAGCATCAGCTGAGGACGCGGTTGGACGAACCGGTTATGTCGACGGCGAATGTTCAGACGGCACCTGACGTGGCAGCATGATACAAAGATGAGCTTCATGCTGAGCAATCAGGGGAAAAAATTCAACGACTGCTCAAACTCTCGTCTGTTTCTGGTTAATAAGCTGGCGAGTGTTTGTTTTTCCCACAAGCCTTCTGGGAAGAGCCAGTCAGGGGCTTTTATTTTGAAAGAGTCCACACAGAGTGCGTTTATTGGCTGGTTTACTCGTCTTCACTCCAGAAAGCCTCAAGCAATAAACTCCTGCTGTTTGTTCATAAACACAACTGGAAAACACACGTACACACAGATCTATGAGATTCATCACACACACTCACACACACACACACACACACACACACACACACACACACAGAGAGCAGTGTGTGTTAATTGCACTCCCTATAACTCACCAGGGAACAGGCAGAAACTCCTCTGATATGAGCTGAAGTATAATTACTTACTGGAAATATTTTTCACTGTGTGTTTGTGTGTGTGTGTGTGTGTGTGTGTGTGTGTGTGTGTGTATGCTCTTTCTTCTCTGTGACAATAATAATGATTGTAACTGTGCGGTTTATTTTATTCTATTTTTATGTTATAATTGCCTAAAGAGAACAATGTGACCATTATCAGCAAAAACACAAAGCTCTCAGTAAGAAACACTGAATGTGGCTTTTATTTGTCTCATTTGATTGTCATTATCAGTTTTTATTTGGCTCTTAGCATTTGTATCTCTGAGGGGGGAACTGCTGCTTCAGTAAAATGCAGAAAGATAAATTTGTCTCTTTGGTTTTGCATCGGGGAGATTTAAAAGTTTATTTAATATAATTTATTAAAACATCAGAGAAAAACTGAGCTTATTCATTGATGAATATATAATGAAGAAAATCAGGACCAGGTTATCTGGAAGAACCAGTTTCTATGGCAACACATCTTCGATCTAAACTCAACTGGTTATCTGTCTTCATGAAATCATATCATCAGCAACACTGTAAAACTGTAAACACGCTGCTGCCACTGCACATATGACCTGAGTCATATGTCCAAAACCAACGGAAAGCATCACACTTCTGTCTGGCCGCATTTTCAAGTGACGCTGTCTGTGCACGTTGCTGTCAAACCGCCTGCAAACGTCCAGCAGCAGCTCGTGCATCGGTTTCAGAGTGAACCCGGCTGAATGTGAGGGTAAGCCGATCAGAAGCAGAGTAAGGCGGTCAGAGGCGTCCTCTTAGCGACTGGCGGTCACATCAAAACAACCTTCTCAAACTCCACATCAGAAATGCTCAGCTGGGGGCTTGTGAGTACCCCGGCACCTGCTCGGCGCCTCTCAGTCTGGGCAACTCCATGAGTCCAGCTCCTCCTCACAAGTCCGACTCATGAACCAGTGCTTTGCGTGGAGGGTAGCCCAACGATATCTAGTTAGCTTCTCCTTCCTCACCAGCTGTGTTTCTTTCCCCACAAGAGAGGTGACGATCCATGTCCCTGAAGACAGTCTGAGCCACCAGACCACACAGGTTCCTGACCCTGGCACACAATTCACCAGACCATCACGCCTGTCCCTGCAGGTGGTGGGTCTGCAGGGTGGTGGATCCATGTTGGTTTTTTGGGCTGAGCCTGATCGACTCTTTCGCCCTAAGACCTGGCCACTAGACGCTCGCCAGCCAGCTACCTCTGAGGTCGAGCTCCAAGAGGGGGCCCCAGTAACGGGCAAAGTACTCCAGCTTTTTTTGCCTTGATCATCGGGTCAATATCAACAAAAATAGATCAACAGACTATAAATCACATTTAGTGATAATAACTACATAGACTTAAAATACTCAACTGCACTTTGCCTACAGGGATACAGAGTGTTGTATAGTGGTTGGTCAGTCACAAAGAAAGAAAGAAAGAAGGAAAAGAAAAAGGACGACGAGGAAATAAAGAAAATATTAGTAGACATTAGTGAGTGATGATGATTTTGATGATTATTGACTTCACTTGTCAAGAAGTCAGAGATTCTCAGGTCCTCTCTCCAGGAGAGACTGAAGAGCTGCTGCTGTTTCTGGGTCTGACAGATTACTGCCGTCCAAAAACTGAACAATAGAACAATGTGTGTGTGTGTGTCTGTGTGTGTGTGTGTGTGTCTGGTGTGTAAGCGTGAAATGATTATAACTGGGCCAGTAGCAGGGGGGCAGAACCAGCACGATGCCTTCGTGGCGACGCAGTGTTCAGAGTTCACATGTGGGTCAGAAACACAGGGGGGGGGTTAAGTCATGGCTCCAGCTCACACCAAAGACTGCACCGTCACCATCCCAGAGTGACCTGAGCAGCACCGGCGAGATCAGCAAATTAGTGGAGAACCCACAATGTGGCCGGATAAATTGGCAGATATGGAAACAGTTGAAACCATCAAAAAAAGGCCTCATACAAAAAAAGATACTGACACAGACATGACCCACAGGAGGCTCCTAAAGTTAACTATGAGATAACAATCATAAACTTGGAGGAGTGTCTCTCTGTGGATTTATGGTCTATGTTGCCCATAAAGTCCCCAGTGTGTTTTTGTACAGGATTTTTTGGGGAAATTTGACTCACCAGCCTCAAGTGGACATTAGAGGAAGTGCAGTTTTTGGCATTTCATGTTGGCTTCATTTTTCATCCTCAGAAGCTGCACCGTGAGCTGCGGATATGTTACTGCCTTGAGTGAACTTGTGTAGTGAGCATTTAACTGTAACAAATGTTTAGTTATATATAAAAGTCCTCCACTTCACCTTAGATGTTTGAGCATGCCTTTTGTCTTCCCCTGTTTTTGAGATCTGCACTGGGTTGCCAAACTAAGTCTGAAAAAGATAATTAATCAAGCAACAGAGCCTCAGTCAGAAGGGTTCACACACACACACTAACACACTAACACACTAACACATGCACACACAGTTGTGGACCTCAGTATTTCACCCCTGGAGAATAGTAGATGTCCAAATTCTTTATTTAAAAAGCATGAACTATACTTTTGTCAGGAAATAATTCAAGATTAAATACTTCTAATCCTCTTGCCATATTGCCTCGTCTGAATGACTGAAGTTCTTCACATAAAACAGTTACATCTGTCCTTTATTTTTGCTGCTTTGTTAACTGAAAAGAGCTGCTTCAAAATAGATTTTGTTCTTGAGCTCTGATTGTGTTGAGCAAAATGGACTATAAGACCTCGCATTGGTCTTCAAATCACTGAAAGCGCCCCCGGTCAGAAATTCCAAGAACCAAACCTCCAGCTGCTTTTTAATGCTGAATATATTTCATGGACCTCAAACGTCTGCCTGTATTAATAAAAACTGAGTTTCACGCTGATACTGGAGACTTTAAACTCTAAACTTCCTGTGATAAAGACTCATTATCTGTTTTTCGCTGAACACAGAGCCGCTGGGTTCTTTGGATCTTTCTTGCCCCAAATTTTAACGACTAACCGAGGGATCCCAACTTTTGCTGGAGAGTTTGGTTTAGTTTAAAGGGCCGAGCAGTAATTGGCTGGGATAAAAAAAACATTAATTGCATATTATTGAACACTTCAACCTGCTTCCTTCAGTGTGATACGAGGTCTGTCTGAGCTGCAGAGTTTCAGTTTCAAACTGTGACTGTAAATTTGGGCTGAAGTGATGATCTAACAGTAAATGAACACTAAGACTGCAGTCATGCTGGCTGCTCTGTGAGGCTGCACTTAAGCACAGAGGAGCTAAACGCTAACGTCAGCGTGCTACAATGAACGTGACGGAGCCAAGGCCGGTTCTAGGAGTGGGCACAGGGGGGCAGTGCCCTCCATGTGATCCACCTGCCCCACAAGCGCCAAACATAGGCATCTTCAGCCCCAGAAATTCCTCACTTTGTCACTAAAGAGAGGATACTCAACTTGCCTTTCGGCTTTTCTGCCCAAAGGCACAGGCTGACTGTCTTCTTACTGCCAACATCAGGTGAAAGTGAAACTAAACAATGCTGCTGAGTCTAGAGTGAATGTCTATCGAGCTTAAATCAAGTTTTACCGAGAAGAGGCTGGCTTGACTGTTGTGGACTGAAGTTTGGAGCGACAGATTTGAGCATGCAGTCGGCACGCTTGCTATACCCACAGTCAGTCACAGAACATTAGCTGCATGCTAACGTCCAAATAAGCGTCCATGTGGACACTTGAAGACATGGAAGGACAACGATATTTACCTCACACGGACCAAAGCAGCATCACAGACACCATGAGTTGGATTTAAACCTAACCACATTAACTACAGCACGAAACAAAAAGTTTCAACGTATCTGCTACATAATAATGTACAAATGCAACATAAGTTTGCAAAAACGTACAATGCCAACATTTATTGGGTTGTATCCTGAGGGGAACATGAACGATGAACCGAATTTTACCGCAATCGATCCAATAGTTCTTGAGATGTTCTAAACCTAAACCACAAATGTCAACCTAATAATACGGCTAAAAGGAACATAAGACGACCGCCAAAATCATGAGGGTTTATCCTCTGAGGACAATGATCACATAAACTGAATTTCATGACAGTTTCATTAGTTTGTCCGTCTCCTACACACCTGTTTTGAAATACATGTGCAAAGAATCATTTTGTTCTGAGTCTGATCATCCTGAAATGTTCCTCCTGTTTCTGAGAGAGCGCCACAGTACACTGGACTCAGTGTTTAAACTTATTCAATAAATAAACACCCTTTAAAGACACATTCCTCTGGTCTGTAAAATGTCTTTTGTCCCTTTAAGCCTGTAATTCCTGTTTGCTGCTGATAATACAGGGCGCTGTTTAACTCCTGGATGCTGCTCTGCTGCTGGAAGGATTTTGTGGCAGTAAAAGCAGAAGCATCTGTTGTTCAGTTGAAGCTTTCATCCAAACCAGCTCTCAGTGGGATTTAAACCCCCAACCTCTGGCAGGGTTAGCGCTCCTTGCTGTCAGCCCGCTGAGCTCCACAGAGCCGTGACAGAGGCCGACCCCCCCACAGACCCAACAACGCAACAACCAGTTTGGATGAAAATGTTGTTGCTGTGATTCCCGGCTGAGCTCTGACAGAAGGAAAGAGACAGTTAAAGAGTTTAATTGTCTCTCAGATAAAACGGCTGATGGTTAACAGGAGGTTTGTGTTGTAAACCAGCAAAACACAGATGGCTGCGACATTATACCTTTTACAATCAGTGTCCAGTTTAATACCCACTTTAAACTAATGCACCCCAACAACTGAGAGTCTGAGACAGTGGGGCCCTTTGTAGTAAAGACAGAATTAATACATTATCTGTTTTCATACTACTATGAATATGGAAAGAAAAATCATTTAATTCTAATTTGTTTTTGGTAGATTGATTAAAATGAAATAAATAGCTTATACACAACCATTGAAAAATATTTAACCTGCTGCCACAAAGCTTCAGTGTGACTAGGACGGGGCAATATGGCTTTAAAACATTATCGCAATACTTTAAGGCTATGCTGCAACACACAATATATATCAAATATTTTCAAATGTGCTTTAAACCAAGGTTAGCTACTAAAAAGAGATGTCGAATGAACTGCAGTTACAATAAAGTTAAATAAAGGAGCTACTGTCAAATAAAGTTTAAAACACTGCTGTTATGATAAGATTGAATAATATATGTTTATGAGGAAGTTAAGTATTTTATAATTAAATTTTAAGAAGTATTGATAGAGTTAAATAAATTAAGGCGTGAACCATGATGCATTTATTTTGAAGGGCCTGGCTCACCTTAGGCTGGAAGTGTTGATGTTTTTGTTGTGGACTTGAAGCTCACGGTCAACAGTTGGATGTTAGTGTTAGCAGACAGATAAACAGATACCAAGGCAGAGAATTCATTCACTGTGAGCGGACAACAAACTAACAGCTCTCAAGTTCAAATATTACCAGTATTTGCAGTTCTGTGGTCAACACATAAACAGTCATGATCTGAGCTCTGCAAATACAAACAGACACACACCTCACCTGTTCATGCTACCGACACTATCACTCATCAAGTCAGACTGTTAACACAGTACCATTTAAACTGGTGATTTATCCTCTGTAAGCTATAAACAAACTAACAGCTCTCCAGTTCATGTATTAATGTTTGCAAGTCGCACTGGTGCTCCACAGACATAAAATGTGACTAAATAGTCACAGTCTGTAGCTCTGCAAAAGCCCTGCTTTGTGTGTGTGTGTGTGTGTGTGTGTGTGTGTGTGTGTGTGCTGTGAGAGGCTGACATAGAAGAAAGCAAGACAACCAAAACGCTGGTGGCTTTAAGAAGTCACATGAGAATTTATATTTTTGCGATACAGTCATTTTACACGTCCCATGTGGAACAAGTATATTTGATATATCGCCCGCCCTTGAACGTGCACATGGGATCATACTTTTGCAGAGGGGTACTGTGCACTATAAATGTGCATGTAATAAATGTTCATCCCCTGCAAGCTGCAGACCATGACCAACAAACAGCAGAGGTGATTCCCTATTTCAGCAAGACATTGGTGGCTTTTGTAGACATGATTGTGCCACCAAAAGCAGGTATTTTTCCTTTCCTTACCATAACCAAGTGTTTTTTGTGACTTAACCTAATCACATGTTAACCACAGCATTGTTTCAGGATATCTTTTACATAATAAAGTAATGATTTTACATATCCATGGTTTGCAGAAACCTGCAATGTGAACATTTATTGTCGTGATTGTTTTGAGGAGCTACATCAACAGCTCTCTCATCACAATATGTCTCTCAACTACATGTGCCAGAATGTCTCTTTGCCTCTGAATAGTGGCGGAAATCCAGTCATCTCTCTGCTGAAGCCACTCTGAAGCCAGTATTTCATTTTTATTTATCCTTTGTTCAGCCAGGAGGGTCCCATTGAGATACAAGATCTCATCTTTTAGGGAATCCCGGTCAAGACGGAGGCATAATCACATACAACTGTAACAGAAACATAAACTATGTCACATAAAAACGACACAAGGGAAAATAATAAGAGAAAGGGGATATATAAGCCACACCGGTGACGTCAATTCACATTCCACCGCGGTCAAGAACTACATAAAGCAGCAACATGTTTCCTTCTAGCAATTTTTAAGACCTTTAGAAAGGTTCAAGAAAGGGAAGTGCTTTTAAAATAACAACATTTTGACGCTCATTCCATGCCCAGGGTGCATAAGAAGAGAAAGCAGTCATACCAAGCTCTGTGCACACCCTGGGGACTTTTAAAGGAAGAATACATTTTGAAGAACTCTTGCAATAGTCGCTGGTATGAAAAGAAAAACAGGCTGGAAATATAGGAAAGTAGTTTACCTGACAATGCCTCTGCAATGAATAGACATGAGCAATTTTATCCTCTGATACAGAGAACACCATGCTAAAGATTCATTTAAATTGCAATAGTGAGTGTGTGAGTCTGCATTTACAGATTGATATGCTGAATCCAGTTTTTAAGTGGGAATGTCACGACTTTTTCAAAATGTGCAGATTCAAACAGAGACAGGTTCCTCTTTCATTCTCAGGTGCACAATAATGTTCATAACAGACTGGAATTAACTTCAGCAAAGCTCTTTTTCAAACTCCAGACAAGAAACAGAGGGTTAGTCCAGGATTCAAATGTTAAAAACACATTCGTGTCTATATGGAGAACAGGCAACAACGTCGTGGTGCAATGCAGTCTGGGTATACTTTAGGGAACACCTCTTGAAGGCAGAAAGAAATCCTGTGTGGTAAGTGACAGTACGCACCCAAACGTTGGTACTGCCATCTGCCAAAAGATGAACTGAAGTGCAACATGCCCTACTGAAAGAAGCTGAGGAAGAAAGTAAAGGACCACTTCTCTGAAAAATTAAAGGAATTAAACGGGCAATTTTAACGAGCTACCTATGTTACTTTTCCATGTTTTCATACCATGTTTATGGAGTGAGCGCATAAACTTTCGAGCAGTTCAGATATAAACCTCTCGAGGACCACCTTCAATGTACAAATGGACGGGTGCAGAACCTGCAGATTTCAGAGTAAACACCCAGCGTTGTGCGTTGTTCACACAATTTCCACTCATCACACACACATCGCTCTGTGCCACTTTAAACTCAGGACAACAACATCTTTTCGAGTATTCATCACCAACATTAATGTTAGCTGTAAACATGAAGGGTTTTATGATGAGAATATTGTTTTAAACTTCTGGTTATGGTGGAGAGGGGGTTAAAATGCTCAAACAGAATCTCCTGAACAATATACCTGTATAGTCTCATGTGCAAAGAAAATGTCCGCATACATTTATACACACGTAGTAAAAGAGCAAAAAGGCAAACAAGCAATCATAAATAAGAAAGATAAGAAAGACACGGGCTACAGCGGTGTAGCAGAGCAAACTTATTATTACTTAACTTACCTGTGTGAAAATGGCGTGAACACACAAACATGTCGGGAAACATTGCTGAAGGTGATGTTTGCTCGTCTTGCGGCCGCTACCCATGATGCCATACAACGCCTCTTTGTTAAGTCGGTGACATGAGATCCATTGTTTTGCTTCCAGGCTGGAAAACCAAAAAAAATGCACTCCATTAGCGATATGTCTCCCACGCCGGTTGTTATAGTAGTTGATAATGCAGCAAACATTCAACATCCCTGTGTGTTTTCCAAATGGATAAACTAAATAACCGGATATCATCCGCTGGTACTGCTCTCTGCAAAAGCTTTTAGGGATGGGGATCATTCATTTTTAATGATATTGATACCATTATTGAGACTTTATTAATACCACTGTGGATTCTTTTCTATTATTTGGTGGAAAGAAAAGGCACCAATACATTTTTAACAGAAATTGAATTATTTCATTTTCACACTTAATTGTTGGTTAATGTCTACTGTCATTTTCAGTTGTGTTTTTAGGGATTAGGAAATAAACTATCGTATTTCAATTTAAATATTTACATTGAAAAATCTTCAGTAGTTTTAATTATGTATTATGAGATAATTAAAGGTCATGAAAAAAATTCTCCCCCAAAAGACTGTGTTATTCGAGTTTCTTACCAAAAACTACATTTTTTCTTTTTCTTGTTTATAATGACACTTCATTTACCGTTGCCTAATAGTCTTTTTACTGAGCCGACCTTGAACACATCACAAAGAAACCTTCTGCAGCCCCGTTTATCGTTGATTGTTTGGCCATGGAGTTTGTGTTCCCCATAATTGCAAAAAATTATTTTGCGACATTAATTGCATTTTGTGTTCACCTGATCTTTTGCTTTGGTAAAATGTAGCCAAACTTTTGACCTCTTTGCAGATTCAGCCATCCTCACAAGCAGCTGACCACCAGATTTCTTCTTTACTTGGTTTAATATCTGTTGGCTGGCAGTTAAATTGTATTAAAAAACTTTATTCGACAGTCGCTGTATGCGGAGCAGTGATTGGATTTAAATGATGTGACTTGACTCGAGATGTGATGTTACGTTATAGGACCCACAGGTCTCGACAGCAGTATCGATGAGCTCAAATGTTATCGATTTTCAGGTTTCGGAAAAAACGGAGCCAGGTTTTAATCCCATCCCTGGTATCTGCTGATTTCCCACAATGCTTTGTGCTGATATCGCCAATGTCACAATCCTAACTTTATCATGCTTCCTCCCTACTTATTACCTTCTCTGTTGATAAGGTAAACCTCATAAACTGCGTGTAACCTTTCCACAATAATTAAAGCGATATGTTAATGAACTGATTTAACTCAATAAAAGGTCTGAAATGCGAGAGCGCTCGTTTCCTTTCATAACAGAATAAGAACAAAGGAATTCTTCTCTCTAACCTGAGTTATTCAAAAACGAATGAGGTGTTCTTGTAGTTTTGTGACCTGCTCTCTGGTTAGGAGGTTTTAGTCTCTCCAGGACTCAGTCGAAGGGTCGCACTGAAGCTCGACCTCCAGCTGGAAGCTAATTACAGCCTGCAGAGAGAAAATGGAAGAAAAAAAAGCCTCATTTGTTTTAGCGTAGCCTCTCATCTTCCCTCCTGGTTAATCCACCTCCTTCTTTGTGTGTTTGATTAAAATAAATCCTCTCAGTCTTCTTTTCTTTTAATCATTTCCTTGTCTTATAAATCACACCAGATGGTTTCGGGGTCAGAGTTACCTTCTCTGAGCGATCATCTTCTTTTTCTGCCGTTATTTCTTGTTGACACCTTTAAAATGCTAACAAACCTCATTGCATCAGATCGCTCTCATTAGCATTTACCGATTTCCGTCTCATTAGATCTTAATCACGCTGCCGTCGTGTGACAGGCAGATAAATATTCACATCACATCCCCTTGAATATATTTACACCGTTGTTTATTCACACAGATGAAGCATGCGGACATTTTATTCTGGGAAATTTCAGATGATTCAACTTGTTTTCACCTTTTCAATCACTCAGATTTAACTGCAAACACCTGTAACGTTCCATCTAAATATGCAAACTTGTAAATGCAAATTGAAAATGAGAATAAAAACAGGTGGGTGCTATATTATGCTCACAGAGAGAAGCCGTCTCTCTGTCAGCTGCTGAGTCCCTGACGTCTATCATTTAATAGACTGAAGGTTTCGTTGTAAAAGAAGATTTGTCTGGAAGATCAGATGAAATAGAGATCCTGATCGCTCTGAGCAACTACTGGAGACAAACCGCAAAACTCACCTCCTGTCACCTGTGATCTCGACCGGAGGCTCCGGCACGCTGTCAGGAAAACATCAGACACTTAATATCTGTGGCTGTTAAAAACTGTAACTGTTGCAGATTCAAACAGAAGAAACTGCAACTCAAAATAAAAAATGGAGAAACTTCACTTTTAGTTTTAACCTCTTTTTTTTCTTTGAAAGTGCTTCTCATTGACTCACTGATTGATTCTGCTGCTGATTTCTTCATTTCACATTCATTAACTGTCAGGAAAATCTGCTCTTTATCAGTGAAACTGTAACATTTAACAACTCAGTGGTGATTAAACCCAGCTGACTTTCATTTAGGGAGATTTTCTGAATTATTTTTTTGTATTTTCACATTGTCTACAGCTTAAAAACAATTTCTAGTTATGGCAAGATGAACAAAAGTTATTTTCAGTCAAAGACACCTGGATGATACTTTGATAAAAATCATAAACTCAGGGTTTACTCACCTATTTATGATTCTTTCAGCCGTGTCCCGTATCCTCGTATCCTCGGTGTGATCACGAAAATTAAAGTAGATGAAAGCCACCACATAAACTGTCGAGTCATGACGGTACAACAAGCGCTTATCCGAGCTCGTCACATGGTGCCGCTCTGTCAGTGTCAGCTGTTTGTGCTCTGGGATGCCGTTACGGTGATGTCAACAAATGCACACGGTGGGATGAAGCAACGTGGTTTTTATATTAACACAACAGCGTGGACTTTAACGATAGTTGGGATTAACCAACAAAGTCACCATCGATTAGGTTTAGGCAAAAAAGGTTCGTGGTAAGGAGTAAAAAAACACATCCACAGTGGAAGCTACTTCTGACACACTAAAGCCGGTTGTTTGTGAGACTCGTCCACCTTCCCACATGCCATTTTTGACTGTGCTTTATCATTTAGGAATGTGTTTTACGTGAGATAGGAATAAGACATCAAGTCAATAATGAACCAGACACGATCTGACTATGGCAAGACTTTGCCTTTCTGTATTTTTCTTCATTCCAATATAAAACCTTGTTAAGTTTTTGCTGCAGTATGGTGTGTTGAAACAGCCACTTTACTTCTTGGTCAAACAACTCTGTAAAGTCTTCTGACGAATGTGAGAAAACACAGAAAATAAAACCTATTCCCAAAACTTAAAAGACAGACAAACGTTTTTGAGTCAGTGCGTGAACATAAGTGACAAATTAGGTCATTTTTCTTTTAAACTAAAGCTATTTTTGCCCGTCTCCATCAGTTAAATTTTAGGTTGATCTTCCTCATTGTCCTCTGCAGTTAAGATGAAAACACAACACGATCTGTTTCAAATTACCAGGTTTCTAACAGGATTTTAAGTAGTGTATTAACAAAAATGATGTTAATATCTGCAGTTTTTCTATTTCCACACTCTTGGTAACAGTTTGCGTTCCTGCTGCAGTTTCACGTGGAGCCTCTTGGTGACCAGCTGACTCAGACTATCTCGTAGTGAATCTAAAGCTCTCTGAGGCTCGCTGATCTGAGCTCCCTGTGTTTTGGCTGACCTACTTTTCTACTACTTCAACTCCCAGATCTACTTCTACTCTGTTCAGTCAGCCGAGGAGCTACAGTAACACCAGACTGATGTCAACAAACACAAACAGCGCATGAATCAGAGAGTACTTATTGATCAGTTTGTGCAGAAAGTGAAATAGGAAGTATTTAGATCTTTTACTGTGATAACAGTAGTAGTACTACAGTGAGGAGAGAGTAAAAGCTTTGCATTCTTTTTTTTTTTTACTTAGGTAAAAGTATAAGATAGCATCAGTATATTCAAGTATATATATATCAAGTTCCAAGTACTCATTATGTTAGTTATATTTTATGTTTTTAGATTATAATATTGATGCATTTATGTTGCAGCTTATTTTAATTTCTAAACTATTGCCTAGTTTGTGAATGTCCTTTGAAATAATAGAAAATCACAATCATTGGTATTGATTATGTTTTTGATGTAAACACGCAGATTACCTCAGTTTTTTACTGACTGTCCGACAGGTGGTCTGTCCTCCTGCAGCTGTCTCACTCTCTGCAGCTCGTCCTCGTAGAACAGCAGCTGGTCCACCTGGAAGCCGTCGTCAGGTTTGTCCTCCAGGTGACTCGAAGCCTCTGTGACCCCGCCGTCACGCCGTCTGGCTTCCTTCAGGTTCTCGTACAGCTTCTGGAAGACGTCTGAACCCAGACGGCTGCGGATGGACCTGCAGGGAGGTAAACATAGTCTGAACACTCAAAACCATTTCAAGGATTCAAGGAGGACTGAATGTCAACACTTTCCAAAAATGTCCTTACTTTGTAAATATGTTCTCACTTTCTATAAATGTCCTAATTTTCCATTTCTACATTTTATTTCATCACTCGGATGCTTATGTCATTTGCTGTTGAAGAATCGTCATACCAAAGCAGGATCTTTTACAGAAAATTTGGATTCATTTTTATGAAAAAATAAGGAAATGTATTTTCCCTGGAATGTGCAAATCACAGCCAGACCCTGAGGACTAGACTGAGTCCACAAGTTTTCTTTATACATCAGCTGCAGTGAGACGAACAGAGTGACAATGTGCTTTGCAAGGCTAAAACAAGAGGAACAACAGGCTTTAAAAGAAAACAGATAAAACACTGGTGTAAAAAAAAAGAGAGGAGATAAAATGCAGCTCTGAAAGAACTTAAGTAAAATATGGAAAAGCTCCTCAATAAAAGTATGTTAAATATCTTAAAAGAGATGACTGACTCGGCTGACCTGATTCCCTGCGGCAGTACAGTAGGTAAAACTGTATGTTGACTCAAGTAGTTTTACGGGTTTCATGCAGAACAAACATTTAAAATAAGGGGAAAAAAACAGTAACATGTTAATATGTCAATATTTTGTGTTTTCTGCTTAAAAATATTTATCAAATTCTAGACACAACTTTTGGTAAACCTAAAAGAATTGTGTGATTTTAGAAAAAACACAAAATAAGCTGCACCTAGAGGGTATTTTAACATGTGTAAAGTATTTAGATTTTTTTTATGCAGTTTAAAATGAGACCCTGTATTTTGAAGAAGAAAAAAAAGGAGACTAAAATCTGCCACATTTTTGAAGTGGTCCCACATTGTTTTAGAAATGTTCAGTGAGATTGACAGACGGACCTGCAGACTCTCAGCCGGGTTTCAGCACAGACTGAATTTTAAGATGAACTCAAATAGATTCACAGCAGCAGGTTGTCTGGTTTGTATGTGTTTAAACATGTGACCTGCTGTTTCTGTACACGAAGCATCTGAGTGACAGCTCAGTGGGACAGAGGATAGCTGTGTGTGTGTGTGTGTGTGTGTGTGTGTGTGTGTGTGTGTGTCTGTGTGTGTACTTCTAAGGTTGACTCCAGGAATAACACATTTACAGAACATTAACCTAAAACTTAACCTTATTTGAATAGTAGCCATAAAACGCAGTCTGAACACTCAAATAACTTATGTCTTCATTTTCCAAGAATGTCCTTAATTTGTAAAATGTCATCATTATCTGGAAATGTCCACATTTGTCAAACATGCCCTCACTTTCCAAAAAAGTCCTCATTTGTCAAAAAATGTTCTCGCTTTCCAATTCAGACCCTGCTTTGTAAAGAATGCCCCCACTTTGTAAAAGTGTCCTTAGTTTCCAGATATGTCCTTTTTTGTCAAAAATGTCCCGACTTTCCAAAACAGAGGTGTCACTTTCCATTAAAAGTCATCACTTGTCAAAAATGTCCCTACTCTGAAAAAATGTCCCGACTTTGGAGTTGTCCTCATTTTCCAGGTCCTCTTTTGTCAAAAATGTCCTGCCTCTCCAAAAATGTGCCTACTTTGTAAAAATGCCCCCTCTTTGAAGTGTGTGTTCTCATTTGTTAACATTTGTTAAACATGTCCTCACTTTCTCAAACACTTGACACTCAAAATATGTTCTTACAAAAAACGTCCTCACAAGTGCGGTCATAATCATGGACCTCACATGGGTAGAGAAACATGACAGTGTGTATGAGGTTGCTCCCTGTAACCTAACCCTAATCATTACATCATTACAATCATTTTGATTTTGGATGTCCTCTGAAGATGTCTGGGCAGTTTGACTCTGTATCACCACCTCCTCCACCTTTTCTTCTTCACCTCCTCCTCCTCCTCCTCCTCCTGGGGGAGGTGCTGTGACTGACAGGGTGGGGCTCAGGACGCTGACTTCCTTCCTGTTTATCTCAGGCCGTCACAGGTGTTTGACTCTGTGTTTGAGCTCCTGTCAGCAGGTAAACGGGTGTTTCTTCTTGCTCCTCTCAGTGTGACAGACAGCAGCCCTCAGGTCAGATGAAAACACTGTGATCGTCTTTTCTTTCTGTCCTCCAGAGACTGAAGCAGGATTTTAGATGGAGGACGAGAAACTGGAAGAAATGCTGCTCCTGTTGTCTGCGTTTGAAGCCGAATATGGTTGATTTAGAACAAAACAGCCCGTTCCCACTCCCAGATCATCATATAAAGCTGCTTAGTCAGTGATGTCGGCATCGGACAACAGCCTGAAGAGGCACCTTTCACGGCGGTATGAATATGCACCGGGCCGCATCAGTTTCTAATGGCAGCAGTTTGTAATGCCAAAGACAGCTACTGTAATCTTAAGAGCTCCATGCCTTCGGCAAAACACATGAAATCCAGAAATACAGCACCTTCCTGCAGGGTTGAGCAGAGGTGCGGGTGTGTATTACTGTGCTTTGAAACATAACCTCTGAGAAACAATGAAAAAATAACGTTTGTTTCCACTGCTTCATTCCCATTAACGCCGCTCTCATTAATCATACACTCGCTTGACCACAGCTGCTCTCTCAGTCTCGTTGAGTATAAGAAGAGCGGCTGAGCTCGAATGTTGTGTTGTAACACTCACAAAATGCGCTTCTCAAAATCTGCCCATAAAAACTAATATACATTCAGATGATTTTCTACTTTATTTTTTAACCAACATCAATCCTAATCATACAGATCAAATATTCTTTCATTTTCAGAATCTTCAGCTTTTAAATGCCAGTTTTTTGGCCATGATGCCACTACATGCAACGCAGATTTTGATTTGTAGATTTGTAAGTATTTTTTAAAATTATTATTATTATTAATTATTACAGTCTGGTATATGTCAGTGATTAGCAGCAACACTGATTATGACAGTGCACCTAGTGGAAATAGCATGTATTTTCTCCATATGCCAAATATGGTAAAATTATGTGATTGAGTGGAAAAAATTCCAAGGCAAAAGCCCAGAATGACACCCAGAAGCATTTTTTTTTTTGCACTTGTGATTGAACGTAACAATTTTGCGTACACAGTGAATTCTACAGCTGAGCTTAAAATTCCAAGAGAAGAAAAAACAAAATGTTGTCAAAATGTAATGCCATATGCATTAACGCAGCCAAAATTATCACAAAAAAAAAAAAGATGATAAGTACATAAGGCCAAACCGTCCCTAACGGTTAAACCTGTAAAAATGAGAGGGAGCATTTATATTTTATTCTCAGTGTGTTTCTGCAGCTGTGAGTCATAATTAACAACCTGTCTAAAACAAACTAGATGAGGCAGATATTGGTTATTAGTTAAGGACTGGTCATCGGTTATAAGCTCAGTAGCTGATCCAAGCTGCCAGTGACAGTTGTCCATGAGAAGAAATTAAAGGAAATCTGTCTGAAATCAATAACTCATCTCAACATTTAATACAAATAAGGAGTGCTAAATCGATAAAGGTCCAACTGCAGACCTCAAGTCTGTGAGCCAACAGGAAGAGAGTCTCCATATATGAGGTCTTTCCATTCAATTCGCTTTTTTTATTTTGACTGGAAAACATCTGAGTCTGTACTCAATATTTCAAGTGGTTTTGACAAAATGTTAATTTAAATAAATAAATAAATAAAAATAGTACAATTCATAAAGAAATATTCAGCTAAAATGAGTGGAAAAGTTGAGGTAATTCCATAAAGTGCAGGTGATGTTAATGTGAAACAGATTTATTTAATAAAGCCTTACCTGCTTCTAGTTATTGTATTTGACTTGACGTTTTCTGTAACTTTGAATGTTTTTTACAGCATAAAGCATCAGACATCATGTAAATAAATATATGTAAATATAATTATATATATATTTAAAATGAGTAAATTCTGGCAGGTGCACGGTGTCTTACAGTGCCTACAGATAAACAGGACGTCCGCCCATTCTTCCTTTTTAGCGAGTAAATGAATGCTTAATTTTCAATTATGTTTGTTAATCTACAGTCGGACTAAATTAACAAACTGTAATCACACACTGATGCTCAGCTTCTGTTTCTAATAATTCTGTTTACACTTGTGTATCTTTTAATTAAAGTTCATTACTTCTCAGTAAATAAAGATTGATGTAGTAATAGTTGTGTATTTTGCACCATGAGAGCAGCATCAGATATTACAGCTCCATTATTATAATTATGATTTTGAAGTTTTTATATCATTCTGTGGCTTTCCAGTACTTCTATTCATGTATTTAAATCAGCACATTCACATTTTTGTTGAGGTACATATGCTTTAGATGTTGTTTTTGTCTCAGGCCCTTCTAAAAAATTTCCCACATGATGTTGTTACATATCAAAGCATAGTGCTGTGATATTTTGCGCAGCAATATTTTATTGCAAATATTTGACTTTTGGTAACTTACCAGAATGATCAAAACAATCGTTTCGGTCAACTACATGCATTTTGCTGTAATGAAAATAACTTAAGTGTGATAAACAGAAGAAAAACAGGGCTGTCTGACAGCAAAGTTTGCCAACAGCTGATCGGGGTTTCCCTGTAAATATCCAGAAAAGAGGACAGATGGACCCGCCCCTTAATGTTTCCATATTAACCCACCAAAACTATCAAAGCTGCAGTGTCTTTCTGCACAAAACCTGCAGCTTCAAACTCTGAAGCCTCCTGAGACTCGCAACACCTTCTGTCTCTCGTCTCCTAAAACGTCCCCACAGATGATCGATTTTAATCTCGTGCCAACAAGATAATAAGTTGCCGTCTCAAGATTAAAAAATGTCATCTTTTGGGACTTTCGTAATTTTCTTTATCAGAACACCGGAGAGAAATTCACCGCTCTCAGACCTCCAAACACACAACAGCAGCCGAAACTAAACACTGAACTGTGTGACTCTAGTCTTCTTCAAACCTCCTCCTCCTCCTCCTCCTGTGTGTTTTATGAGGAGCTGACAGCCTTTAATTCCCACACTGAGCAGCTCTGTGTGTGTGTGTGTGTGTGTGTGTGTGTGTGTGTGTGTGTGTGTGTGTGTGGCTGATGTTGTTACCACGGCGACGAGCTGGCCCTAATCGAAGCAGGGAGCACCAAGTTTGCAGTTTCATCAACCTGCCACCAATCAGATGACCCCCACCTTCCACTAGCAGCCAGTCAGAGCAGGGCAGGGAGTTTAAATTATCTCATATTACTACTTACCGAATTTTAAAGAGCTGATTAGAACTGTGAGTTAAAAAAAAAAACTCTAATCGATGCATCAGATAATAACTCAGAGAAAAAAAAGTGTGTGAATGCAGATGAGTTTGAGCTGGAGAGCATTTGTGTTTTTCTTCATTTCTATTTTTCTGCAACAGTTTTTGATACATTTTGACATGAAACTACTTTTCCTCCTGACAGGCACATAGCCATAGCATCATGTGACCTAGAAAAGCCAAAGAAGTGCTTTCATTGCAGTTCTGCCAAAAACTGCCTTTTCTAATCGCCTGATGTACCACCTCATGTGAGCATTAAAACTTTTTTGCAACAAATTGTATTTACATGCATTAACATTCGGTACATTTTATATTTGCATTTCAGTTTGAGTATGAGTTCAAAACACAAAACACAACCTCACTACATTTTTATGCACGTCAAATGGCCAAAACTGACCACGCACAAAACGTGTGGTAGTGGACAGATGGGTAGCTCCCGTAATAGAAAGTGTGTGTTTGAGGCTCCTGCAGCCACTTTAACAGAAGTCTCTTTGAGGATAAACAAGTTTAGTCGCCCCTACTCTTACGACTGCTCCCCTGTGGGGTGAATACTTCTTATTTTTTTACTGAAATCTTCCGTCTGAAGGGCTGAGGTCGCACTGAAAGCGGTATTGGAACGGCACAGGTGCTAGCCTCCAGCAGAAAAAAAAAAGTAAGGAGCTATGATTTATGGTTCAAACCTTATGAAATTATTCATAAACTATGCACATTTTTTCTCACATGCAACAAGCTCGGCTTTAGACTGCATCACCGCTTATGAGAGGAAACTTATGATCTTAAAACTTATTTTAAGTTTGTGATGATCAGCTATTCAATATTTTTAAATAGTTTTAGTATGGCTTCTTCTCTAGGTTTTTATTCATTAAATTCCTCTATGATCAAGAAATGTACAAAAAATATGCATATGAGTCAAAAATCTTTTTAGGGGGTACAGAAATGCTTGGCTGGTGAATTTATTCATGTATCAGCCCTCTTTGGTTAAAAAGTTAATTTCAGACTCTGCCTGTGACGACTGCAGAGTCATTCGTCCCTGGGATGAATGCCGATTGTAACTTTTTCCCATTACATAAAAAGCCAGAAGTAGTTGTGTTTTTTTGTCCAGTGGGAGAGAAGCTTAATCTGCCCACAGACAGTGAAACGTGATTTTATACGACCGCTGTGGTCCCCAAAAGTCTCATATGATCAAATGAACTCCTGTAAACGCCTCTGAGTGTAAGATGAGTCATCAAATATTTGAAACAGTTTGACAGGAGGAGATAAGACAGGGATTTTGTTGTAAAATGCTGATTTTTGGACATATATTGGGCGTATAACAAGAGACAAACTATTATTTAACCCAGGAACACAGGATTTAATCTGGGAAAATCTATTTTCCATTTCACAGGGTGTTTATTGTGAGGAAGGTTAGTCTCCTCATCGCTCTGCTCACTTTTTTATCTCCTTATGCTTCGTGTACGTCGTCAGTTATTTACTTTGAACTGTTTCCACTTTCACCCACACAACATTTACACCTGCGTACCCTCATTCATGAGATAAATCTCCCCACAGCAGTTACAGGTGAGAGGAGGAGAGGAAAATATGTGTCGAACGGATTTTCCAGAACATTTACTGTATTTGTGTTTTACACTCAATTCCTATTTATCTTGTTGTCATGTTGAATTTTCACTTGTTTGTTTTTTGGAGCGAAGATGTTAATAAAGCATCTTTGTGTTTCATTATTGGCTCCGTTCTTTGTGTGCGTGTTTGTTTCTCAGCTTTCCTTCATTTTAATCTGCACAAACAAACTCAATCTGGTTCGTATCACAGTCTGATCCACCCCGTCGACACGCTGCGGCTCCAGGCAACATGTTTGTCTGGAATAATTGGATTATTTTAAATTAGACTTTCACAGATGCTCACTGAGAGACGGAGCTTAAGTCTGAGCTGGTTCCTCCAACCAAAACAAGAAACTCAGCAGAGGAAAGATGTGCAAAGTCAAAGTTAAGGTCAGATTTATCATCATTAAGCAGAAGACTGTGCAGTTATAGCTTCCCTTAATACTACATTACGACAATTTGTTGATTATATTATAAACTATAGAAAAAGAACAAGTAGAAATATGTTGAAAATGTTAGTTTAATTAAGACATAAACAGAAAAAAAAACTGAAATAGAAATTACATTCACTCCATTATGCAGCTGTCTTCTGAGGCGACAGGAGAGCTGCACAAAGTCACGTTCTGCAGGAAACATAAAGCCGCCCTGATTCTTTTAACCTGAAAAGTCAAGTGTTGATGCTGAACACATCCGTAAAACCTTCACTGACGACATATTTGTCTCACCCCAAAATATCTGATCTTACAACACGATACCAGCTCGTAGACACTAACACTCCAATGGCCATACAGTGGCCGTTTTAACATCCCATAGTTCCTGGGCAACGTAGTCTGCAAGGTGCATCGGTTTTGACTCATGTTTCAGCTCCTGTTTCAGTTTTCATGTGAGGCAGAAAAAACTTTAACGAGGTTTATTTGAAAGCAGGAAAAAAACAAAAAGCACGGCAGGTCCATCCAAATCCAACAATACTATATTGATGTAATGAACCAAAATAAACCAAAATAAAGTGTAAAATGTGTGATCAAGTGGCTCTTACAGGCCAGGATAAATGTGTTTGACTTTAAAATGCTGATGTTATATGATACGTAAGAAATTCTTGGTTTGCAGAAACGTACAATGCCAGTCTTTTCTTCTGAGGAATGCGCTGTGACTTCAGCATTATTAAACATTTTTATGGTTGTTTAGCCTCTCACAGCTGCTGTTTCAGGTTAGGGAAAAACCCTCGTCTACTGTTATACAGACAAACTCTACAGTTACGTAAAGACCGAGATACAATGTGTTTGTCATTATTTAACAATTTTTCTCCAACATTTAGCTGAGAGTTTTTGTTGATGCCTGTGGTTTATAAGAGTGTGTGCCACCACAATGTTATTAGGAAAAACTATCCAGTAGTATAAAATGTTTTTGAATACAAGGTTGCATAAACCATAACTTTTATAGTTGAAATTCAGCAGAATGAAGACCAGGGAGCAGACACAGTTTTGGGGAGTGAGCTGCAGCACTGTGAGCTGCAGAGGTTTGTTGGTGTGTTCAAAGGAAGGATGAAGATCATGAGCAGAATATTCAAACTACACCGACTGTGAGTCGCTCTGCTGCACCGACACTCTGTTAGAACTACAAAATAAAAGCATTTCTTAGATAGACTCACTCTCTCAGGTGTTGGATCCGTGTCTCCAGCAGGCTGCTGTTGATCGTCTGGGCCCCGAGGGCTCAGAGGGGCCTCGGGCTCTGCAGGGTCTCCTGGTTTAAACACAAAAACAACACAACTAAGAATATTACAAATCATCACACGTTTGACATTTTCTTGTCCTGTATCCTAAATCCTAAATCCTGTTCTTCCATTTGGTTTCATCTTATCTCTGCAGTTTTTCCTCTCCCTCTGAGCACCTCTGACTCCATTAATAAAAGCACAATAGAGTCTGTGGAGGTGATCTAATGGGATTATAATGTCAGGATATCAGCTGCTGGCAGAATCTAAACACACACACACTCACTATGTTTTAAGTTATTAGAGAAATTACTGATGTGAAACCCGTTATATGAGCTCTGTGACCAGGCTGCAGAAAACCACAGAAAAGTAAAGATGTGGTTTTCTTCTGATGTGATGTGACTTTAAGACTCTCAGAGTCTCAACAGGTTGAGCGTCTTCATGAGCTTAGAATCTTAACGAGCTCATTCTTAACGAAGCACTTGATTATCAGAAACGAGCTGTGAATCTTAACGAGCTCTAATTGTTAACGAGCTGATGACCTCACAGACATCACAGCTCTTCAGGGGTCTTTAAAGTCGGCTGCCAGGTGCAACTGAGAGTCGGATGTATTTTTTCTCTCTCTTCTCTCTTTGATTGCTTTCATGTTTACATCAACTGACGACAGATTTTCATTCTTCAACTGACAGTTCAACTTATTTTAGATCTTAGTGCACACCGACGCGCTCTCATCCATAGTGATCACATATCATCCCTTTGTCATACTTATCCCTGTAAAACCAGGCCATGAGAAACTTTAGAAGAAATGACACACAATTTAGCAAGAACTTTGCATAAAGTTAAAAAAATGACCTATCAAAGAAAGAAAGAAAGAAAGAAACGGTTAAAAAACAGAAAAAAAAAGTGAAGAACAAAAACAAACAAGGAAATGACCTGGAAAAAAATGCTTAGTTGTAGTAGTATGAAACAATTTCAAATATATATTTATGATCATTCTAAATATAGTTTTGTGGCCATTATCCCTACATGTATACAAAGAAATCTAAATCTACTAACATCTTTCAATTTGTAGATCATTTTCTTTTTTTTTTAAATATTTAAATACTTGTGAAAGTCGTCTGAGCCCAGCACAAAAAAGAAAAATTATGTTGATCCAGGTATTAAAGGGTTAATCTCACTCATGAGCCCAATCCTGACATAACTGAACTCATTCCCAGACTGAAAAAAGCAATCTACCATTTCAGGCCTCGATTTTGGAGGTTCTGACCCTCGACCTGACTGAATCACGCTTTGCTGCAAACTGTCTGATATTTGTCCTGATGGAGGTTTGAGGAGGGTTCATCCTCTGGAGCCCGAATATCAACAACAAACATCACGCAGAACCTGATCCAGCACCAAAATACTGCAGAACCACAGTGCAAAGTGTTGGACATAAATTCTGACATCATCATCATCATCATCATCATCATCATCATCATCATCATCCAACCAGAGTCCAAAATACACCCAGAAGACCAGAACAAATAAAACAGAGTTATCATTACGACAGACCATCAAACAGCTGAGGCTTCTTCATATGATACGGTTGTAACCATGACAACCAGCAGATGCATGTAGAAATATGTACATACATAGAACATGAGCGCATTCATGAATAAATACACATAACATGCAGCCATTCACGTTCAAAAATCCACAGTGGGAGTGTGTTGGTATTTTCTGACAATATGTATGTTACGCTGCATATATCTACTCTTAATTTAAATGTCTACACTTTCAGTCTCCAGTTTAATTAAACATTTAAAAAAGACTGATGCAGAACTAATTTAATGAATTTAAATGTCAGCAAAACTTCAAATGTGTCGGTCTGATTTGCATGTAAATTACACATTTCCATTAAAATGGAATAAATGAACTGTTATGTATTTTATTCACAGAGATTTAACAAGTCAAGCAGAATTAGAAATAGCGGCTTAAAACTCAAAGTCTTTATTTTTAATTTCCTTTGTTACATAGAATCAGATTTTGGTAAGAAGCCTCCCTGTATTAAGATGTTTGATGTTTTTTGTTCACTCAGAAGAAAACACTTACTGTAATACTGTAATACTGTACTACAATACTGTTTTGGCTACAGAACTTGCCACCGATGCTGCTGAATTATATCAAAACCGTCCCAGAAATCAAAAGTTAAATGATTTCAGTTGCAGATTTGTTAAGTTAATTTTTCAAAAGTGTCGTCTTAATTTTGAACTGAATATTTCTTGATGAGCTGAAGCTCAGGTTGTCCCGGGAGATCTTCGTGCATTCACGCTTCGACTGATATTTACCTCCACTGATCAGCTTATGTTTTTGGTGCCATTTTGTTTGTTTTTTAGCGGAATTACAAAAAAACTACTGGCCCTATCTTCATTAAACTTGGTGTAAAGGCGGCGTGTTGGTTGAGGAAGAAACTATTCAATTTTGGAGCAGATCCAAAAATGGTGGCAGCTTGTAGTGCTAAAAGTGCTGATCGAGCTAATGGCGTCAATGGGGGTCAGGACGCCATGATCAGTGACCTTCGTGTGAGTGCGGCTGGTATTTGGCCTTGGTGGAGGTCTGCGCTCTCCGTGTGCACTCCTCGCTTTTAATGCAGTTGCGAATGTTTTGTCCGTCTGATATAAACTCTGTAAGCTCCGACTGTGAGTGAGGAAACATTGTCAATGGAAAAAAAGTGAATGTGACTCATGTGACTCACATTTTACTGATTTTGAGGTCATTTTTTATGCTTTTTCTTACAAATTTTGGGATCATTTCTTCTTTTGTTGCACTGCCTTCTCTCCATGTTTTGAAAGAAATCAAGCCAGTTTGCTTAGCTTTAAAGGAATGAATTTCACACTACAATGACAATAATCCTTATGTATGTCTTAGTACCGTATTTGTCATAATTGTATTTTTAGATTGTTTTTTTATGCGTGAAAATGACTTGTTTTTGCGTACTTTTGTTTGCTTGCCTTAAATTTCCTCTTGTGGGATGAATTAATTAATTAATTAAATAACTTAATTGACTACTTTAATTTGCATATTTATGGTTTAAATATGGTTAAAGATTAAATATGATGGGGAAATGCAGAAAAATAGGTTATCCTCAAATGTTAAATGTTTGAGACGTCAGTTAAATCTGTCTATAATTACGAAGTACTTTTTTCACATATTACTGCAGTTTAAAGTGTGAAGAAGCGGCAGAGAAAAGTCACTGTGCTCTCACACAGCGTTTCCTTTGACAAGTACGCCTGAGCTGCTCAGGTTTTTTTTTCAGTTCTGGGGTCACTGAAGCGAGACGAACAGGTTTCACAGCAGAGGACAGATTGTGACTGAACCGAGCCAACAGGAACTGAAGACTGCGAGGAGGACGAGGACGAGGACGCGGGGAGGAAAAAGAGTAAAAGACTGCAGGGATAAACATCCAGCCATTAACTTTGGTCTCCACAGGAAGGACACACTTATTACCAGCAGTGGAGCTGCTGCTGGAGGAGTGTGATCTGAGGTCTGAATCTGGCCCACTTCAGTCCGACTTTAAAAAAAGTCACATTAATTCACTTCAGTCCGACTTTAAAAAAAGTCACATTTAGATTACTTCAGTTGGGTTTGTTAGTTTAATATGTTGATAATTTATTTTTTTTTTTGCTTTGACAGAAATAAAGAAAATGAGTTTCAGTGAAAAAAACAGTCAGAAATAAATATTTGTTTCACACGTGGCTGTTCTATATAATTTTGTGTACAAAGTACGAGTGTTTGTACCAAGTGTCTGTGTACAGTGTGTATTTGCTGTGCGTCTGTACTGTGTACTCACCACTCAGTTCCTCTTCCAGAACTTTCTGCATGTGCTTCATCATGGCCTCCAGCTCACTGATCTGAGGACGACAAATATCAAAAATAATTCATGATATTATTTTTTATAATAACAGTAATATAATTTCCTTCATCTCTTTGCTGAGTTTGTGTTCTGGAATAACACTGAAGGTTCGTTTAACGGTCAAATATTACTCAAACTGAGTGTCTGAAACACAAAAACACGTTTCAAATCAAACTTACTTAGTTTTGCAAGTTCTTGAAATGCAAATCATGTTACAATCGATTTAAACTAGCAAATTACCTAAAGCTCCCTGTATTAGGTTTATTTCTCAATGACCAAAGAAAATCTGTAAAACATCAATTTGCCATTTTTGTTTGCTTTTGGTGAATTAAACATTTACTTTTTCATGGTTTTGTTCCAAAAGTCAAAGTAAGTTCAAGAAAAATGTCTGTTAGATGTTAAAAAGTTCATGCTGATTTAAACACTCTTTTTTGGCAACATTGTTGCCTCTTATTGGTCAACTACATTTTGGGGACATGCTTCAATGGTTTTGTCAAAAATACCCACTGAACTGGGTAATGTTTGGAAAATGTTTGTTGATTTATGGTCAAATTTCTGAGAAATGCCATTGCACTTGTTTGGAATCCAAATGAGTTTTTGTTTTAGTGTAAAAACGATTTTTTTCTAAACTGACATGTTTCCATTTGGCATATTTCATATTCACGGTTTCAGTTTGTGCATTTTGAGGGTTAATGGAAACCCGCCTGATGATAAGTTTGGTATAGTTAAAAGAGTTAAAGCGATAAAGTCAACATACTTCACTAAAGGCTCCAGAGGATGTTTGGACAGAAACAGTCGTGCAGAGAGACTGTTGAGAATCATCACTCCCGTCATCAACGGTCTTTCCTGCCTCACAGCGATGCTGACACTGACAGAATAACACGTACATCAACCGGCAGACTTTTGTATAAATCGATATAAATATTAAATTCACACTTCCATATGAACGCATTCAAGATTCTGATTCATTAGTGTGAACTCCCATCACATATTCTGTGTTCACTTTGTGCCGAAGCTCGAGCACATCGAGTCTCTGCAGCTGCGGCTGCAGCAGCGGAGCGTCAGCTGACATGTTGGACTCTTCAGGGAGTTCGATGTTTCACCCTCCGCTCTCTTCACCTGATTACTGTGAGAGCGATGAAGCTGCTCCCTCAGCTCTCTTTATCAATCTGCTCCACACACAACTCCTGAACCAACAATAAATATCATTTCTCATTATCTCCGACAATAAACTCTCCTGCTCTTCTTCATTGTTTGTGTTTCTGTTCATCATTCAGGAACTTTTATGGTTCTTAATAAGAGTTCAAGCCCAGAGGGCAGAAACTCAAGTGTTTTTGTGCTGGTTTGTCATTTTTCTTCCTGAACGTTTGTGCAAATTCCCATGCGTACTGTAAACACATAAAATTTTCACCAGTACGTACGTACATACATACGTACGTACGTATGTATGTACGTATGTATGTATGTATGTATGTATGTATGTGAGTGGCTGCTGTTTGGTACACTCACCATACACACACACACACACACACACACACACACACACACAGAAAGCACTGACAAAGCTGACATTTTTTAACATGTTCGCAGTGAGAATGGGCTCAAATATCTCTAACTGAATTTTTTGTTTCTCCTCGTGATGGAAAAAGTACTCACTGGTACTTCAGTAAAAGTAGCAACACCACCGTGTTCAACGATTTCTGTAAGTTTCTTTTGCTTGAGGCCAAAATGAAGCTGGTGTGTAACTGGTTAATGTGCTCTACAGCTGGTGTTTGTGTATCACCGACCGACTCTGGTGAAAGTCAAACTATTGACTAAGCAGTCTCGACAGTGTTGACATTTAAGGGGACAGAGATGAAGTTATCAAAATGTTCCTGTGCGACTTTTTTTTAACCGAGTTTCTGCACAAACCGGCGGTGACTCAAATATGAGACCGACATGCCAACAGACGTCGGCTCTGAGTGGACTTCCTGCTGCCCACATGTGTGAGAGCCGGTCAGACCTCGAGGACGTGTCCTGATCAGCTGCGGCGGTCTGAGGACAGACAGTCGGTAGGAGGTGAGACGGTGAATAAAACCCAAAGATAGCTGCTGCACTAACGACACAGTCACAGATCAGATGTGTTTCGGCCCTGAAGCCACGAGGCTGCGCATCTCTAAGGCCAAATTTCAGCGCTAAGTATATCAACTTTTTAATGTTTTTTGATTTGACTAAAACTCTGAGTTAATGATCACATCAAGATTTCAGACTTTGTTTGAAAGAGTTAATGATTAATGTCTCTTTTTTTGAACCAAACACATTCTTTTTTTCACTTTGTTTTTTTCTTCAGTCCAATCGTTGATTTGTTTAATGCACTTTAAGATAAAATCAAAGAAATTGTAGTTAATTGGTGACAAAGTTAAATAAATGCTGGTGTCATCTGCATAAAAATGATCTTTTCTTTTTCACTTTTTAATCTTTTAATTCTTGTCTTTTTGCACTTCCAAGTGTTGCTGGTGCCGCTGTTTAAAAGAAGAAAATAAGTGTGTACCTCTTCCTTCTCCTTTTTATGTATGTATTTATATATTTTATCATATTTTTTCTGTAACATAATTTTAAATATAAAATTATTACAATACTAATTATAGTTTTCTGACATTTTCCCTATTTTTTTAATTATTTTTAAATGCCTCTTTTTACTAATTTCTTGCAATTTGTGGAACATTTCTTGCCAAGTTGGTCATCGCCTCAGTTTTCGAAGGGTCAAATATTTTTTGAAAAAATTACAGGTAAAACTAATAGACTTTTAAAAGTACTGTTTGTTATTGATACTCAGATTTAGGTGTAATTTTGCCAGATATAAATGATTTCAATCCAACCAGTGAAAAAAGAGCATCCCACTTCCCGTCCACTACATCAGGAGAAAAAGTCTGAGGCTTTTAGCTGCTGGTCTCTTCTGTCTCAGATCCACTAATTATCCAGTTTCGCTCCATTTCTTCTCCTCTTTCCTCCTCTTTTTTCTGTCATCACTATCAGCAGTGACAAATAGGTTTAATCTCTTCCAGCCTCCCATTTTCTCTAAACCCGAAAACTCACCACCAAGCTCTCTCTGCAGACAGTATATTAGGCTCGTCCCTTCAGTCTGCTCTTAGAAATTTGCTGTAATCATCCCAGGATGCAGAGCTGCTATTTACCGAAAAAATAGGATCTGACTCGTCCTTTTGCCATTGGCTTGGAACAGTGTGTGTGTGTGTGTGTGTGTGTGTGTGTGTGTGTGTGTGTGTGTGGGCTGAATAGGGACCAACTGAATTTTCTGTGCTGCAAAAAAAAGCCTGGATTGTGCCAAGAAAAGTAAAAATTTGATTGCCGCTTAATTTTCTTTACGGCTTTTCCACTAAATAACTCCCGAATACAAGTTTGAGGTACTGACCCCTGAGTATTTGTATTTTCTGCTACTTTAAATTTCATGCAACTTCATTTAATTCATCTTCATACTTCCACTATATTTCAGAAATACTCAAAATTGTACTCAAGTACTTTGTTTTACTCCATCACCAGATGTTGCTTATTCATAAGTCGGAGCCTGCATGTCCCAGTGTTGTTGCTATTCAGACGTTGCCTCCAGTAACTGAAATTAATTTAAACAAGTAACCACTATCATGTTTACTCTCCGATGTTTATAAGAAAACAAACACCATGAAAATCGGTTCAGAATTAAGCGAGTTGCCGTCGATTTTGTAGTGAAATCTGCATCTTTCAATACACATGTATTTGTTCAATAATAATAATAATACCTAGGACTCATGTGGTGCTTTTCCAGGTACTCAAAGACGCTTACCGGCGGATCTTGACCTCCTCTTTATGGCGCCCACGAAGACGCACATTAAAAAGGGACCACGGTATCGACGTTTCTGTGTTTATGTTTGTGGCTGCTGTTTTTAAAACCTTCACAGTTTAAACACAATCAGCCACAATATGTGAAAACAGCTGTGTGTTTAAATCTCAGCAGTAAACAATAATCTGTTTACTTTTTCTCTATTAATTCTGCTGTTTGTGCTCTTAATCCCTCGTTCTTTAAGTATGTTGTTTTCATGTGTTGTTTTTCCCTCTTAACGTTTAAAAACTTAGATTTTTAGTTTTTCACGTCTTAATCTTATCTGCTGAGACGCAGACTTATGAACTTTGGTTTTAAAAACACACCAGGACGGTTTTAATTAGCTCACATTAACAGTCAGCTGGAAAATAAAATGCACAGATGCACTTTTTAGGTTATTTTTTTCCCTTAACAGCAAATGAGCTGCTAATAATGTGCATGTTAGTTAACAGCAGGTCAGAACGCCCCGTCCTTGTGTTGTGTTGTGTGTGTGTGTGTGTGTGTGTGTGTGTGTGTGTGTGTGTGTGTGTGTGTGCGCACGTGTGTGTTTAAGTCTCTAATTAGAGGACTTACGGGGCTCGGCTCTGTGTGTGAGAATCATATTATGATAATTTGAGCCCAAACACAAACTGAACTCTCGTCACATTAAAACATGAAACCAAAGCTCCTTCTCAGCCTCCACCTACAAAGTCCGCTCTGTGTGCTTCGTGCTAATCCGTGCTAATGCTAATCCACGCACATTATACTCTGCCGCCCTAATTAGGGAGCTATACATAATAATATTTGGCCTTTATAACACTGGATAATAACGAGGACGAGCAGAGTGTAAACAAAAACAGCGATCCCAGTTTAGTTTCTCCGCTCGCATAATGGGCTGCAGATTTTTAATATTTTACATAAAATCACGATAAAAGCAGAAATATAACAATCTGAGTCAATCAAGGCTGAAACTATTAGAGGATGAATCAGCCGAGGATCACAGGGACATCTGATGCCCGAGGACAGACGTCAGTTCTCGTAATATTAATCGTACAAAATTTAAGATTGAAGATTTAACTTCATTCAATCCTCTTTTCTGTCAGTTAATGTCTTTACCGACTCTGTCCTTTGTCATCTTGTTTTAATCCCACATATTCTCAGCAAATTCATTCTCCAACACATTCGCCGTCACATGGTGACGCCGGTCAGTGACCTTCAACATCAACCTGTGACGTTTAGGTATCCTTGCCACGTCGACCTATGACGTGCCGGGATGCCGCAACAGAAAAGCACGCGGTGGGATGACGTCATGGTGACCAGCTGAGGCAGCGTTTGCTCAGCACTGTTTCATTTTATGTTTTTTTCTTTTTTTTTTTTTACCAGGCGGTTATTGCAAAAAACATTGAAATTTGGTCTTTGTTGTGTAGTTTAATCTACGGGGACGGATCATATTCTGTAACATCATCTGTCTGAAGCGTGTGTCCTCTGAGAACCAGAAATCTCTAAAAAGTCAGAAAAACAGCCCTGATTTCAGCTTTGTGATGATGCATTTTCCAGCTGAGTTTCTTTAACTTAAGAAAAGGAGAATTTTCTCAGCATGTAAAGGAAAACAGAGAGACTCACCTGCGGGTCGGACAGGTAAAGCGTCTCTGCTGGTGTTGTTGTCTCTTCGTCCTCTGAACACGAATCAAATCCGTCTTGGTTGTAATAAACTTCTGCAGCCTGAGGGTCCTCCGGGATGTCTGAACACACACACACACACACACACACACACACACACACAAACACACACACACAACAACAACAACAACAACAACAACATGTTCACAAGGTTACTTTCGATTTTACCACTTTAAATTTGTCATTTCAAACACGGCCACATTTTTGATGTTGGGGTTAAAAGTTTTCACTTTATTCATCTGCAGTGATTTTTATCTGCACGTGTGCACGTGAACATAAAGAGAAGGCAGCTCTTAAATGTGTCTTAGAAAGTAAGAAACTGTGTAAAAAATGACGAGCAGACGGGCGGAAACGACTCCCTAAGTCTTCAGTCTTGATGGATTTCATTTGTCACTTTTAACAGGCTGATAATTATTCCTGCTAACGAGCTCTGAGAGTTTTAAGGACGGAGGATGTTTAATTCATGGCGCCCTCTGAGGGTCTGACAGAGTCTCTCCCTCCCCCGTCAGCCAATCACACGGCTGGGCTCAGACAGCGGGCGGGGCTCTGGGAGCAGATGTGACGGTGATGGAGAGCTAAAAAAAACTCTGAATAAAGAACAAAACGAGACCCGAAATCCCCCAAAACAAGTCAGAGACCAACAACAGGGTGTTCTATATAAAATAAAATAAAATAATCCAGACCTGGATGAATATAGTGTAAACTGTTGTAATAGCTCTACACGTGATATCGATCGGACTTGACGTGTGAAAATAAGCCTCTGGAAGCTGATTGGCTGAGCTGCAGCACCATGTGACATCACACTGAGGCTCAGGTGTGGTGTGTCTGTTTGTGTCGGAGCTGAAAACATTGAGTGCGACCGCCAAGGCTGTTAAACATCACACAAACTGTTTGTGTCTCTGAGGACTTTTCTGTCTCGTGTTGAAGCTCCTGGACGATGGAAACAGTCGGAGGAGCAGAAAGCTGGAGAGGAGTTTTAAATAAAACGCTGTCTGAGGAAAAGCCGTCGTCTCTTCTGATGAAACGTTGGCACCAAAACAAAAGTCAGAAAATGTTCTTACACCGGCTGTCTCTCTGTTTACGTGCTCCTAAAGATGATCTAAAGAGGATTTAATCAAATATAAAACTAAGATCATTTTGAGGAAATTACCAGCAGTTTTTAAACCTTTGTGTAAAACAAAAATGGGACTTTTTTTTAAATTAGGACATACTGGGGGGAACAAGGACTTATTTTGGAAAATGAGACATTTTTAGAAAAGAGAGCATTTTTTGGAAAGAGGGTATTTTTAAAAAGTGAAATTAAAAAAAATTTTGGGGGAGATTAGGGACATCATTTTGGGAAACTAGATATTGTTGGAAAATGGGAACACTTTAGTGTGCCATTTGCAAAGACATTTTTTCAAAGTGTGGAAAACTGAAGAAATTTTCAGTGTGTTTTCCTATGAAGTTTCTGATGATGTAAAGACACTTTTGGGGCATGAAGACATTTTTCAAGGTGAATTTTAGAAAGTGAGGCTTTGTGTAACCTGAGGACATTTTTGTAAAATAAATAAATAAATTTTTAAGTACTTTTTTGACAAGTGAGGAAGTTATTTTTTCAAACTGGAGACATTTTTGAACATGATGATATTTTTATTAAAGTGAAGAAACTTTTGTTTCCACATCTAGTTCTTGTTCTGTGGAAGAACAAAGTTATCTAATGATTGAGTGATTTTCAAGTATAACATTTTTTAAAGTGAAGAAACGTTTGAAAAACGAGGATATTTTCAGAGAGTGAGATCGTTTTGTCCAGGCGACACCTCTCCAGAGGTCTGTGTTGGAGTTTTGCAGGTTTGTTATGTGTTAACGAGGTTCCTCACAAAGATAGAAGCACAAATTGTATTTTTTGTGTAAAAAACATGAAATTAAAGTTACACATTTCATGCACTTTAAATTTTAATTTCTTCCCAAACTGATTGTTACTTTCTGTTTCAGCGTCTGTCTGTGAGCAGCAGGAGAAACTCTGTTCTCAGGTTTCATCATGTGTCCCCGAGCACTTTGATGCAATCAGACTTCTACAAACTTCTTAATGAGCTAAAATCCTCGTCAATGTTTCCCTCTGACTTTAAATTCATCTGCTGATTCACTCAGAGTCTGCACTCACCTGTTCACCTGTCTGACTCTCTCGCTCACACCGACAGCTGATTGCATCTGAACTCTGAACTCTGAACATGAAAGTTAAATGAATTTAAAATGAAACAGTTTGTTTGACTGCTGGAGGGAAGAGAACAGACCGACTTCAATTCTCAAAAATATAACAACAATAAATTTACTTTTGTTTTCTTCATATGAATCTATATTTCCTGTGTTTAAAGCCCTCAAGGCTCCGCATTCACAGAAATAATAAAACAAGCGGCTGCTTTCAGTCCAAAACAAGTGTTTTTGAACAAAATATGAGTTCATTTCAGACCTCCCTGCAGGAGCGCCGGGCTCACTTCTGCTCTCCGGCTGTGAGTTTCACACATTTAACGTCTCAACAAACTTCAAAGGACTCATTTGAAAATCAGGCGTGTTAGATCGCACATCAGTGGTTCCCAAACTGCGGTCAGGGGACTTCAAGACGTCTCCAGGGAATTCCAGGAGACTCCAGAGATCCCGAATGATTGATGAACTTCTCTGATTTCATTTTGCTGATGTTTTTGTTGCACCAGACATGGCATTTAGACAAGAAGGGTTTGAAGAGGAAACTGAAATAAAATAAAATAATTATAAAACATTTATTCAAGTATTGAACTTAAGTATATATTTAAGGTATTTGTACTTTGAGATTTTTTTTTTCATGCCATTTCTCAATACATTTATCTGATAGTTTTACTTTCTTTACAAATGAATATTGCAAAAATTTGATGTTTTGTTACAAGTTAAATTCCTCAACTGTTCATACAAATCCAGCTGGAACAATCAGTCCATTAATCAGTTAGTCAGCTGACAGAAAATTAAATCATGAAACGGTTTTGATGGTTCATGATAACAATACCTTTCCTCATGTACAGATTTTCTATTTTTGGAGCTGCACCGTTCATGAGGAGCGCTCTTTGAATTTGTACACTGTCGGTTATTCTTTGCAGTGCAGAGCATTTTCAGCACAGACAAAGCGGCGCTGCATTCACGGACCTGCAAAATCCTCTGAATTTAGAGAGGACACACACAACAAAACAGAGCTTTGGTTGTGTTTGGTTCAGAGCGCAGAGCCTCTATATTCTCTATGTGATTCCAGCTGCATTTACTTCAAACCGCATTAGCGTTGGCTGCCTTCCCCGTTCGTTAGCACAACTGTTAGCACAGCCTTTAAGGGTGAATTCTAGCCTGTTACAAAATCCTCCAAAAATCCTCCAGCTGCTACTTTCATGCATGTCATGTGAGGTTAAAATTCACATAAATTCAGTGTAAACAGAGCATGAATTATGCACAGAGGACGCTGCCTGCTGCAGCTCCTCCTCCAGCACCTGGACACCTCAGTTACCTTTATCAGGATCCTGTGGACTTAAGCTTTTCTTAAGTGATTAACAAAGTGTTAAAGTGTTTGTTTTTGTGATAAGTTTGGTTTTAATGAGTTATTCAATTCTACAAAAAGGGGATTTTCTGCCATGATTGACAGCTGTGTGTGCCAACCTGTGTGCTTGCATTAATGGGGCTGCTTGCGATTGGTTGGACAGGTGTTTTGGCGGGAACTCCCCCAATGCAGAGATAGACTGAGCAGACTCTGGCTCCGAATGACATCACCAGCATAAGATCACAGCTGGATATTTTAGCTTCACTTAAGCGTAGTGGGGGTAAGTGAGAACACGTTGTCCATCTTTATTTACAGTCTATGGACTGCATGCAGTGCTGGTGGGCAAAACCACATCTGCAATCACCACTAATACCGGAGTGCCACAGGGTTGTGTGCTGGGCCCACTTCTGTTCCCATCACGGCTTATGTCAAACTCTGAAATGACACAGTCACTCCTGTCTTACTCACAGATATCCACTCTGTTTTGGACCATCATAACACTGTTTAACACTTCACCCAGTGGTGCAAAACCACCATCTTCACCTCAGTGTTAGTAAGGCATGAAATAATAATTGGATCCCCTCACCTCCACATCTTATTATCATCAATAACCGGAGATTTTAATGGTTGATGGTTATATATACACTGACACAGTGACACTGAACAATAGAGTCAGCTTCGACCAGCACACTAATAACATCCATCAAAGGAGTCACTAAGGATTAACAGTCATCTGCAGCCTTACAGGACTCGATGTTGACCTCCTTCTCCTCCTATTGTTGTTTCAGAGCATCATTCACCTCGTCCGACTGTATCCACCTGCTTCTTTGTCACCTGTTATTAATCAGGCCAAACTCACACGTACTGCTAAGGATAACAATGAGGCCACTGCATACATTTCAACGTCAAAGGGACCAGACATGACACACCCATCAGTCACCACATCCTGCTGCTGAGCGACAGGGCCACGTATTGGTTCCTGCAGGTCAATACATTTCAAGTCAACCCACTGAAAAGGCCAGCGAACGAAAAGCCAAAATGCATAGATAAAACAAAATGGTAAAATATGCCTGGTTATAAGTGCACTAGACCTAAGACTTAGACTTAAGTTGATTGATATATATTAATGTAAAATGTAAAAACAAACAAAGCTGTTTCAAATTTAATCCGATACAATGAGGCTGCACTTGTTGCAGAGATATTAAATTGACCAGTTGTGTAAAAATAATGTAGAGAAGTGTGATACCTATTCAGGCTAGCACAGGTCAGTGTAGCAGCAGCAGACGTGTTGCGACCATGTCTGGTGAATTTTGGCCGTTAGTGTGTACTGTGTCAGTCATCGTGTGTTGTTACTGTGTGCTGCTGTCTGATGTGTATTGTGTTGTGGGAAGGATTTCCCTTTGGGGATAATAAAGTCTATATTCTAAAAGTCTGAGCCATATGTCAGAAGTGACACCACTTTTAATGAGATTCATGGCTTATGGCCTTTTTAATACCCGACAGCTCCTGGAGGATTTTCTAGATAAACACCTGATTAAGTTGCTTGAACTCAAAAACCTCCAGAGAGCTTTTCTGCCTCAGATCAGCTGCAAATTTCATTAGTTTCGACTTGCTGGCTGCTAAGTTTATACAGCGAACATGACATTTTATATTAATGCAAAAACAAATCATACCTGTGAGCTGATGGAAAGTTATTAGAGTTTATTAAATCAGTTTGATGAGGTACAGTAAGTGTAATTAACTGTCCAGTGACAGGAAGTGATCGGAGCTTCAGGATCAGGATAGATTTCATTCAGACGTCATGAAGCTCTGTTTACGATGATCGAATGTTTATGACTTTGAATTCACCTGACTTTAGTGAAATCAGTCAGCTGATAAAAACGGGAGCAAGTCGATGACCGAACCAGAGTCACTTCTACATGTCAGAGGGTGGATTTAACCCATGAGAGGTGACCGACTGACACCTGAACACCTGAACAAAAATCAGTCTGATGAGAACTACCCTCAGTGACAGAAACCGTCTTATTTATTTGGCGTGTACTTTGACTTTTTAGTTTGTCCCATTCACTAGCATGGAGGGGCGGGCTTTATGACCTATACTGCAGTCAGACACCAGGGGGCGATAGAGATTGACAGGCCACACTTTGGGGAGCTGTCATGTTGTCCATCTTTGTAAAGAGTCTACGGTGCAGCCGCACAGATCAGATCGTATCAGGCAGGAAGTCATACAGCAGTGCATCTGGTTAATTTTCACAATAAAATGCTTTGCACAGACTCTGAATCATGTTTCATTCGATTAAAAGTTCTACATTCAAAAAGTTACAGAAGTACAAATGCAGAATGGCCCATTTCAGAATATGCATATCATATAGTAATTATTGATCAATTAAAATGTTCATCAATTTAATGTTGCAGCTGATTGAGGTGAAGCACATTTTAATGACGTTATAAACTGCTGGGTAGATTATTCGATTATAACATATCATCATGTATCAGCTGATTATATTTGTATTAATGATCTGAATCTCTAAAGTAACTAATTTTTAAAAAAAAATTAAAGCACAGCACTAAAAAGTACAATACTGGCCTCTGAGATGTTTCGAAGTGGAAGTATAAAGAAGCCTAAGATGGAAATCAAGTACAAGTACCTTGAATTTATACTTCAGTATAGTACTTGAGTAAATATACATGATTTCATGCAGTTTTTTTTACCGTGCAGCTCTGACTCAGACATCTCGCTGTCATCTTGCCTCAGGATTGGCTGCGTCCCTCCTGGTGAACAGGGGTCCTGGATGCTGATTGGCTGACTGTTACAGGCTCCGCCCTCTCTGCTCTCCTGTGGTTTGGAGGAAAAGTACTTCTTATTTTTTTCATTTTTTTGTAAAACCCAACAGAGTTCATTTCCCTTAAAACATCCACAGACTCAAACAGAGAAATGACTTTAAATTTCTCATTAAAGTATGGCTTTTTTCTCATGATATTAAGACTTTTTAACTGTAGCTGAAGTTAGTAAATTATTTTTCTCACATTCAGAACATCCAGGCTGACTTTTTCAAAATGCCGGCTCCTCAGTTCTCTCCTGCGGTTGTGGACCTCCTTGTATTTCTCCTCAGCCAGTTTCCTGCAGAGACAGAAACCAAAATGTGTCTTTTAAGAATCCACATGTGTTCGTGCAGACAGACGCACACCAAGTCTGTCTCCGTCTTTTTATAAACGCTTTGAAGACGGGAGGAAAAAACTGCAATTTACATTTAGACCAAAACAAGGACGTTCATCAGGGACAACCCCCGAAGGATGTTGGGAACAGCATAGAGAGGGACCTGGACCAGTGGTGGAACTTTTATTTATGACTTTTACTTCAGTAATCGTAGTAGTACCAAAGTGTGGAAATACTCAGCTTGCATTCAAAACATCACTTAAGTACAAAAACTCATTATTAGGGGTAGAAATAACGGAGGCCTCACAAAACGATAAACAATATCACAATTTAAATGTGTTGGAATATGCTGAATAACATATTTGATAACATATTTGGTGATAGAGTACTATTTCTCACCATAAATTAACTGCAAATTATATTCTCAATGCAAAACTTTCAAGTTTTCAGTCTGTTCATCTCACTTCACTTCAGCACAACGTATCTAGTGGACTGAAAAAGCATTTAGTTTTATTATTCTAATAGGCAACTGAAAGTTTCATTTGAATGTATAATATTAAAAACAAAAAATGATAACAAAATAACAGAATTAAATTAAAAAAATTTATCCGGTGCATCGATAAGGTATCACCATGTAAAAATCATAATACGATACTGAATCATTTTACTACTTATCAGATTCTAAATATTGATGCATAAAAGCTTTAGCTGGTAACTTTTCACAAAATAAAAGAAAGACTGTTCATATTAACTGAAATGATATTGACAAAGCAGTAAATAAAACAGAAAAGAAAGAAATATCCTTTTTTGACGCAAATAAGCAAAATTACAAGCAGCTCCACTTGTTCCATTTTTTTATACAGTATATTAGATGTAATGAACTACATGTTAAATCAGATTATTTGGAGTGTGCACAGCTGCATGTGAATATTAGTGGAATATTAATTTCATGAGCTATGTAAACAGTTTAATGGGAAATGTCATCTTTTTCCAAATGAGGGCAAAAACTGAATTTTTTTTGTGCATGTAGAAATTGTCACAGAGAACATTTTGGATTTAGGGATCTGTTTTAATCTGTTTTATTTAGTGTATAATCACCTGAAAATAAGAATTGTTGTGTTTTTGTTACCTTTGAAAAAGACACTTATATTTACAAAGGGAGCAGATCCTCGGAGATCGCCGACATGTTTGTACAGAAGCCCAGAATGGACAAACTTAACACTGGCTCTGCAGAGGGACATTCACCTGTATGTGTCAGTCCCTCAACAACAAGAGTGTTTTAATTGTGAAACTGCTTTTTTTTGTTTTACTGGTTTGATCACATGGTTTGTTTGTTTTGTCTTAACTGAAGATATTTCTGTGTCCTGTGCTGGTTTATTTTCGGTCAGGCTACAGCTTTATTAAATTAACTGAAGGTTGACGGAGGAGAGTTAATGTATGTGAGTGATTTCCATCCTGCTAATTTGTCTTCGTCCCGTGGGACAGTGAGAGCAGCAGCGGCCTGCTGCTTTTGAAAAAGCTTCACTGTAATATGAAAGCATGATTATAACACTGAATATACAAACTAACTAATGCTATTCATGTTTATGCAGCAAATAAAAAATAATTATGTGTGGAATCATGAAAAACTTCACTGCGTCAGCCAAAAGATTTTAATTTCCTCTTTTCCTTATCTTTAAAGTGTGTTTTATGTTAGATAAATGAGACCTATGATACCAGCCTAAAGAGGTCATCACACTCATTGTTTCCATCTGATATTAATTTGGGATCTGTTTTCGGTCCAGGAACAGCACATTAACACCTGTGTAAATGGATGTTATTCAGGTATTTATATCACATACAGATCATGTTAAAACCAGGTGAAAATAGGGTGTCACCAACAAATCCAAATTTTATTTAGAGCGCGATTATCTGTTTTTATCACTCCCTCATGTCTGCTCTGTTCCTTCAGCTACAAATGACATTAATTGGTGTTATTTGTCACCTTCTGTGACGCCCTGACGCTGCAGCAGATCTATAATCAGTATTGGCACAGCAGGCATCAGGTGTTTCTTTTTAACTGGTAATTATTTCCACACATCATGAGATGATGTATGTCAGGAGTAATTATGTGTAATGGTGGTAATTTTCTCTAAACGATGCTGGAGTTCCTGTTCTGAGAATAAAGTTCCTCCGTTGTCGTGTTTTAAGATGCCAGAGAAAGATGGAGTGCAGGAGGCGGGTTGAAGAGCTTCCTGTGTGTTTGTCTGGAGTTTTCACTGATAGCATCATGATCTGTGCATCACTAAGAGATGCTAACTGATGCATCTCAAGGCCATGTGATAATTTTACAGTGTAAACCTGTAATGTTTTGCAGCTGATGACCATTTTTTGCTTCTGATTGTAAATACCATGCAGCAAAGTGTAAAGCCTGATTTATGGTCAGAAGCTCAACATCTCTGATGATTTACTTTACAAAAATAACACATTTTCAGCAGAAAAAAGGATCCTTGACATTTTACTTTCACGTTCTGCACCTGGAGAATTTGGTTATGCTGCAAACTAATGGCTGACACTATGGTAGCTACATTCATACAGCTTATGGTTTTGGTCAACCGGATCCAGCCCTAATTTGCTCTACCGAGACACACAGGACTCCAGCAGATGTGTCAGAAGAGGGGTTTCCACTAACCCTCAAACTGCACAAACTGAAATTGCGAACATAAAATATACCTAATGGAAACATGTCAATTTCTAAGAACTCTCATTTATTGCAAAAAAAATTTATGCACACATGAGGTGGAATTTTGATTTTAAAAAAGCCATGTTTCGCAAAACTGCAATGGAAACACGTTTTTAGTCATTTCTAGGTCACATGATGCTATGAAGTCACATGATGCTATGAAGTCACATGATGCTGTGTCTATGTGTTTGTCAGTAGGAACTGGCTCCCTCATGATGCAGCAGGAGCTACAAGAGCTGTTATTGCATCACATAACTCTCCAAAAGTTAAGGGGATCATCCAGAAGTTTTGAATCCACAATTCCTCTGTGAAATCGTGGACTATCAGCTCCCAGAAATCCCTCATACGTGGCCGCTCCCTCGTATAAGGGGCTCGCCTTTCCATCATGGCTCCATAACACGCCTACGTGGCCTTGGATTGGAAATAATGACGGCTAGTTTGGTGGCTGCAATAGAAATAAAGCTGCTAATGTTTTGAACATCTATCGCCATGGTTACTGGGATGTCGCAGAATGTCACTCAGTGGAAACACAGTCAGCTCCACAGGTGTTTTATCAAAATTTCAATAATATTGCGTAAATTTGTGTGAATCTGTAATGGAAGCCCGTCGAGTGACAGAGATAAACAGAAAAGTTAAACTTTCGAATGGTGAGCTACAGATCCTGAGCAACGAGCAGAGGCGTGCCTCTAAACTTCAAACAGTCTGAAAAGTGTAGCCGTGACACCCCGTTATAAATGCACCTCACTTCCCACCAACTCTCTGAAGACGCTAATAATTTCAGTGTAACTGAGTGGGGCTGTTGGCACTGTTTTTTGTCAATTGGACATTTTTTGTTAATGTGTCTCAAATGTCTATAAAAGGGCCAATTTTGCGACAGATTTCTGTATATTACCTACTTTGAATACGTGCAAATCTTTAAGTATATTTGAGTGCCACACAGTGTTTGCTTAAGTCTTGCAGTTATTTGTGAATTCTCCCATCTGAGTTTCATGTTCTCTGTCAGCCATCAGCTTTTCCCTCCTTCGGTCTAAAATGTGTCTCCACTGCGTGAATGAGTCTGTGTTGAGGTCGTGTATCAGATATAAAGTCCTGCAAGAACAGATTGCGTCCCGCTGTCGTCTCGTCCTCTAACCTGATCACCATCTGATTAAATCAGCTCAGAGTTCAGACCTGACGAGTCCTGATGAGTCACAGCTGAGTCACACTTTATTACCCAGAAAGCAACAGGTTTAACAGCCGCTCAGCGCCACCAAACTCAATTAACACGAGGGCTCCGAGGGACAGAAGAAGAAGAGGCCGTCAGAGTCAATCAGCCCACTTTCACACCGTGGCTTCACTCACACTTCCTGGTCACAGACTAAATATACATCAACAACAGAAAAAAGTTTGTACTGAAGTGTGTGTGTGTGTGTGTGTGTGTGTGTGTGTGTGTGTGTGTGTGTGTGTGTGTGTGTGTGTGTGTGTGTTACCTGAGTCTCTTTGCCTTCTCATCAGCAGCTTCCAGTTTGCGGAGCCTCATTCTCTCTCTCGGCGTCATCTTGTCGACCTCAGACCTCTCCATCAGCGTCTGCAGGTGAACCTTCGTTTGCCTGCAGATGCACACACACACACACACGTGTGCACACATACACACACAAAGACACAAACACACTTGTCAATCACCTGAAACTGTCGAGTCACATCACTGGATTCCCAGTAGGTAGGAAGCAACTACATTTACCCATCCACTTTACCAAAGTGCAAATCTGAGGTATTTGTACTCTATTTTACTCTTCTTACTCCAGTACATTTATCTGACAGATACAGTACAATTACCAGTTACTTAGCAAAATAAAGTTTTATGTAAAATAAACATAAATATTCTTATAAAGCACATCAGATGTCTGATTTCACTTTTTATATCATAGCAGTGCACTCCAAACACTCAGGGTTATGCCCTGACAAAATGACCTGGCGTAACCATGGTAACTGACTTGTGCCTGGGTGTGAGAGAAAAGAGGGAGAGACGCTTTGCTGCTGTCAGAGGAGCCTCTGACTGAGTTATCTCTGGCCAACAAGTCGCTAAAAGGCTACCCTCTGCATCTAACAGGACCACGGTTGAACGGCATTAGATGAGAACGCGCTCGGACAGAACCGGTGGCGTTTTTATCACATGCTGGCACATGGCCAGATAGCACTGGGTACATCCACATAGGCAGCTTCACATGAGAACACGGACAGATAGGACCGGTCGCTGCGCATGAAATACTGATGGACAGCGTCAGGAAATAACGCTGCCAGTAACCGCGTAATATTGGGAGCGTAAGCGGGTTTATAGGGCAGGTGGAGGGGGTCCCACATAGTTCTGGACTTTCATGCAAGAGTCCAAAATTTGCTTCCCATGTGGAGGTTTGTGTGTTGTTTTTTTCTACTCCTAACCACGACGGTCTGCGCTGCTGTGTAAGCACAAAGATCGTGCTGCTTCATCCCACCACGTGCATTTGTTGACATCACGGTAACGGCATCCCGGAGCGTAAACGGCAGACGCAGAGAGATACCTAAAACTTCCTGAGTAGAGGTGGGGGTCACTGACGTGTGTGACGGTCGTGTGTCACGTGTGGAGGGCATGCACCATGAGCATGAGTTTCAGAATGGTTTGGGTCACGTGAGGCGTTGGGGGGGTAATCCTGCGTACCTGGTGAGCAAATTAAAGGCTGATGAGCTGCCAAGTGGTTTGTGTCCACACACACACACACACACACACACACACACACACACACACACACACACACGGCTGATTAACACTTGGACACATCTCACCACTCTAATTATATCAAATGCTCACTAAAGTGTGTGTGTATGTGCGCACACGTGTGTGTGTGTGTGTGTGTGTGTGTGTGTGTGTGTGTGTGTGTGTGTGTGTGAGACTGCTGAGGCCAAGAAGCATAATGAAGAGGAGGAATAAAAGAAGAAAAAAACGGGATAAGGAGGAAGGAGGCAAGAAAAGAGAAAGATTAAGATAAAAGGAGAAGAAAGGGGAGGAGGAGGAAGAGGAGGAGGAAGTATAACATACGGAGCTGAAAGAGGGGAAATAATGAAGAGGAATACAGGAAAATGAGAGGAACGGGAAGTGGTAGAATAGGAGGGGGAGGTAGGAGAGTAACATCAAGGGGAGGGAACAGAGGAAAGAGGAAGATGAGGAGGAGGAATAACGAGACAGAGAAATAAAGGAGGAGCGAAAGGAGATCTAAGAATAAGAGGACAGGAAAATCAGAGAGAGGTGATGAAGATGGGAGAAGATGAAGAAGAGGAAAATTAGGTGAAAAAAGACCAGCAAGATGTGAAGGAAGGAAGATGAAAAAGAGAGGAAAGTGGATGATGAACAAAAGGGGAATAGAGGATGAGGAGAATGATGTTAACAAAGTTGTTGAGAGGTAATGTGGGAGGAAGAGCAGGAAGGATGAAGGAGGGGTAAAAATAAAAAGAGATAACAGCGAGGGGAAAGAGAAAAGTGGTGAGAAGAAGACAAAAGATGGTGATGTAAGAATAAAACAAAGGAACAGGAGATGAAAAGCAGCACTGAAGTGGAGAAGAGGACGATAAACAGGAGAATGTAACTGAGGAGGAGGAGGAGAAATAGATGAGGAAGAGGAGTCTTACATGTTCTTGGCGATGAGTTCAGCATCTTTCTCTCCTCCTGACGACACAAACACAAATCTGTCCTTCATTTTCTGGAGAAAAGGAGACTGATTTTTAATAACAGATCATCAAAACTGTTACAAAGATTTAACCAAAAAAACAGCAACGCTTTTCTCTAAATCTTTCAAAAACTTCTGTGAAAAAATCTGCATATTAGTGTTTCTTATTTCTTACAAACTGTAAAGTTATAATAAATGTCGCTGAATCTGAGGGACATGTTGTCTTTTAACGTAATTAAATCATTAACGATGATTCACCTCCCACTTTAGACTGAATAAACTGACAGCAACACACAAAGAATTGAGTTTTATTTAAACTCTCGTCCATGAGGCGGTTCAGCCTGTTCCTGGCAGTTTAAAAGTACAAGACTCTAAACTGACTCAGCAGAACCAGAGATATTGTCTTTTTGGTTTTCCTGACGTTGTCTGATTGTTGGGTGTGCAGCTGTTAGCAGCAGCTAATGTCTCTTGTCGCCTGCAGCAGAGATGAACAACAGGCAACAAAGCCGACATCGGAGAACTAGCGGTGGCGAAAGCCCCCTGCTGCGTCACCTCACATCGCTGCATCGCACCAAAAAGTTGCACAGAAAAACACCAAACTGGCGGCCAACCAGCACGTAGGTTCTGCATCTGCGTGAGAGGAGATGCCCCTCCGTGCCAGCAGATGGCGGTCACCATTCAAAACAGGAACAGCACATGAAAGCTCTGCTGATAAAAAAAATGTATTTCCATTTGCAGCTTCAGAGTGAATCTGATACACTCTCAGCGGTGATATTATTATAACTGTCAGAGGGTGAAGTGAGCAGTCAAATCAGATTACAGCCTTTGGTTCATATAAATGACATTCTGTAGTGATTACTCACTTTTCTTTAATAATGACAGACACATAGGCCTATAGGTATATAGGCTTTGGATTATTTAATTTCCTATTTAATTTCCGCCTGTAATTCATGTTTGTTTAAATGTATGCATTTTAAAGATGGGCAGAGCTACTGATGAAATCTGTGCGTTATTGCAGGAGTTGGCAACCTTTTTCATATGAAGTGCCATTTAAAATAAAAAATGTTATCAGTGTGCCATATCAATATAACATGCTGCTACATAAAAAAACTGAGGCTTCCATGTGTGTCTGTCCCTTTGTGTCATTCTGTGTTGCCTCTCTAAGTTCGGAGGTTTCAGTGAGTCTGTGAACGCAGCGCAGATGTGCAACTGTTCATGACATGTTTTGTTTCTCATCTGATCGGATCAGATCAGATCGTTGGTTGGGAGGAGCAGCTGCTGTGAGGGAGTGAAAGCAAACTTTTAGACCCAGCACAAAAATCAGCTAAGTTTAACTTTCACTGCGCCTGGTGTACTGCTGCTCCATGTGTGCCCAGAGTATGCTGACACTGAATAACTAACGAAATCACCAAAGGCTGTATTTATCTTAAAATGTGTTTTTATTCTTTTATTCTTTTAACTCACTATACGTGTTTTCTGTACATGCTATAGTCCTTTTGTCTTTTAAACTTTTCTATCGTCTGTGTTTTCTCATGTTTTTAGAGTTTTTGTTATTTTTGGGTTGTGCAGAACTTTGCTCACCTATTGTTGTTTTAAGATGTGCTTTGTAAATGAATCTGTCACCATGTATTGATTTTCTATTTTTTGATCTGGACCATTTATAAGGAGCGCTTCTGGAATATATAAACTGTGCAATTATTTATTGCAACACACTTGTAGTGCAGAGTGTACTGTGGGCACAGACAGAGCAGCAGAATTTCAAGCGCAGTGAAAGTGAAACTTGCTGGTTAATTGAATCGGGTCTAAAAGTTTGAGTTCACCTTCTGCTGCAGCAGCTGCGTCCTCATCCATTGATCTCACCTAATTAATTTCAAATTGGATCTAAAGATCTACTTCATGACTCAAACTTTACAAACTGTTGCTGCGGAAAAAAGAACTAATCACAAGCTGCACTGCGTTCACAGGCACACAAAATTTTCAAATTTGGAGAGGGGACACAGAATGATACAAAGGGCCACAGATAAGAAAAGACAAAAGCCCATTTTCAGTTAACGAAGGATCCTAATTCTGAGGTGTCTCTGAGAATCCAGTCCGAATTTAGTGACTTTAGTGAAATGATTATTTCCAGAGATACATGTGATCAGTCAGATGCTGTCCCTCTGAAGGAGAAAACATTTGAACTATTATCAGGTAAGGATTCAGACTTAATGGATAAAGACTCAACATTAAAGGTGTGAAAAAACATGGTTGAGATGTTTTCCATCAGATCGAGTTAGCTCCCTGCTATATGGTCCTCTATATGATGAAAAAAAATGAAATTACAAAACCTCATTTTACGGAATCCAATTTAAAAAACACCATAACATGAAAATAAGATTGAGACATTAAACGTGATAACGGACCAATTGTCTTCCTCTCCGCAGTGTCACTGACGATCACTCTGGTTTGTAAATGTTTTTTCCCCTCAGCTGAAGAGCCCCTCGCCGCTGTGATATCCCATAGTGCCGCCGTGCAGTAACGAATCCTATCAGCATTATGGTATTTCAGCAGAAACCATGGCAACCCAGTCTGTAAGTGTGTTATCTCTCTTCAGGTGCCCCGCACATCCACACAGGAAGAGGAGCAACCAGCCTGCAGCCGTGATTTATGACAAACTGTATGACAATAATGTCCTGCTTGCGCACACGCACACACACACACACACACACACACACACACACACACTTCTCATGTTATCTTTTACAGTGTGTAAGAATGAGAGAAAATGCATGGAAATGAGCCATTTTAGACCGTGGTGTTATGGGAAATAGGTTTTGTGTGTGTGTGTGTGTGTGTGTGTGTGTGTGTGTGTGCATGATGTGTGAAATAGGTCAGGCAGCAAGCACCTGTGATTACATTAATGCATGCACACACACATGCGTGTGCTGCCTCTGTACGGTTCACAGTCCGCCTGCTCTTAGTACCACCAGGCGTACCTAAACACACACTTCAAACACTTCATACGCCGTCATGTGTTAATTAAGCGCCATCGTGACCGGCTATCAATTAACACCTGGTCACATGTTCATGGTCTGAGTGTCTGGTAAAAAAAACCTCACGAGTTAAACTCAGTCTCTGTCTAACGACCAAATAAAAATGGCAATGATTCAAGAGAGCAGGTGTAAGAAAACAAAGCAGTGTGTGTTGATTGATTTTGCCAAGAAATGCATCATGGATCTGTTGTTAATTTGATAAGATGGGTTTCCATCAACCCTCAAATTTAAATTTCAAAATAAAACACGCCCACAGATATACTAAAAATAAGCTAAAGACTCCTTTCCTATTGCCAGTAGACCAGAGCAGTGTACATGGCTCTGCAGCAGATGGGTAAGCCTTTCTGTGTGAGTGTGTTTTTTTGTAAATAAAAAGTAAATAGCAGCATGGAGGCTTGTGAACTCTTTACAGTGATTACTGCTCTTTTTCTAACTCGATGCAGAGTAATTTGGATGAATGTTTCACTCTAGCTGGTTAACAGGCTAAAATTAGCACGTTCATCCAGGTGTTGTGTTTTCATCACTGCCAGTCAGAGCAGGAGGTGATAAATACCCGTGACCACTGCAGTCATGAGCTATATTTATGTGTTTAAAATGTTTAAAAACCTTCATGTTTTCCTCCATGAACTTGCTCTTGAGGAGTTCTGCAGCAGACGGTCTGGATGCTGGTTGTTTCTGCAGCATCCTGATTCACAGACACAAAACAGCCGATCAGTGTGGGGGAAGAGTTCAACATGCAGTAAAAATATTCCTATCATCCTTCTCTCTGAGAGTCAGATGGTCAGATTGATATTTTAAAAAAAAAGTATATTAATCAAAGCAGACTCAGAGCAGTGTGTCTGGAGACAGTTTAATTTCTGATGTTTAATTATTGACATGCAGAATACACACGGGCCTGACAACTGCACTCTGATGATCCTGAGTTGAGGTTTTAAAGTTTTAAAGTCATGGTGGATTTTTGAAGTGGGGCTGTATGAGATACTTATGTACAGTCATAGTATTACATGCAGTAACTGGTGGCCCGGCATGCTGCCTGTTTGCACCCCACAGGGGTTTGTACAAAATATATTTTAGCTACTTTTTAAAAGGCCTACCTAAAAAAATCAGTATCAGCCTAAGTGGATGCTATATTTAGGGTGTTTACCCGGCTTCACACAGCCTATATTTCTCATCCACCGGTCAGCTGTTTGAGTCAGAAAGTGCAGTTATGCAACCCGACTGAAACGAAATTTCAGGAAGGTGTGAAGGTATGAAATATTACATGCCACCCATTTAATTGGTGGAAAAGGAGTATAACGGCTAACGGCTGTGCCATTTTTGCATCGAACTTTCTGAAGAAAGTTAACAGTTTCTTGCTTTCATTCTGAATCTGAAAAAGCGTTCACATTTGTTACAACAGGGAAACCTTTTCAGGAAAGACACATCTGTATTTAAGTTGACTTTTCTGCAGTATGAATCACTTTCAACTGACAATAGCAAGTATTTAAATCAACATTAACTATTACAATGTCATTTATGTTGTCTGCTTTTCTTCCCCTTTGGCCTCCAAATACTGCGTCCACTTAGACCTATACTGTATTTTTAGGGGTTTTTTTACTGTATGAAATACACTGACAATACACAAGTATTTCATACAGCCCCGGGGCAGGTTTTCTTTGCATATAAAACACTATATTTGTCTTTTATATGGAGCAACAAATCAGCACACATTCATTTCTAACATCCATACTGTTAACAGCTGTTTGGGAAAACACATGAAAGGGTTAACAACCTGCATCATATCCTCCTGCAGATGTGACGGCGAACTCGTCACAGTAACACGAGACTGAAGTCTATGAGTCGGCCCATCTCTTCCTCCTCTGAGGAGAGCTTAATTATCATCACTGCCTTTCCTCCTGTGCTGAGCTCAGTAATTATCTGTATTTGCATTTTAATAAGTTTGTCTGACTAAAAGGAGACAAACCCTCAGTGGCCTCTCAGTAAAGCTGCTGCTGCGACCTCTTCACCTCTTCATGACAGAGTTCAGATCCTCCGAGTATCCGCAGGGCAGCGTCGGGGCCTCTCCCTCCACGATCTTCATCACCACAGACAGGAAGTTTGGACCCTGGAAGGCGTGAGTCAGGGCGCACATCTCATGGAGGAGGCAGCAGAGAACCCTGCACCAACACACACACACACACACACACACACACACACACACACACACACACACACACACTTATGTTCTGCCGCCTCGTCTCCGTTTGTTTTTAAAATCATGACCAGCAGTGTGTCGCTCCTTCCTGCCATCAGGTGTCAAACCTCTGCTTCATTTCAGTGAACCCATTTTTAAAGAAACCTAAATTGTTGGTTGGACGATCAGGATCTGTGTGGTCTGGATGAACGAGGGCAGCAGCAGATGGCTGATCTGAGGTCTGATTAAAATGCAGCGAAGCCTCTCAGTCAGCGTTCACACTCTGAGTCAAAGCTATTTTCTTTGTCATGACATGAAGATTAAAGATGGCAGCTGATGGAGGAGAGATTTCTTTCAGGCTGTCACAACTTTTCTAAAAAAACAGAAAACTTCTGTAGCTCATTGATAACAGCACAGGTGTCTCATGTATTTTAAACACGAGTCATAAATTTGATGATTTTAGACTCGATTTGACGGAAAAAAAAAGATTTGCAACTTGACTTTAACACCAATGACTCGTGATCGCACCTGACTCCCCCAAAGCCCAAAGATAAATAAAGATGTAATCTAAAAACTGTGCCCACAATCAGTTTATTTCCTGAATCTATAAACATTAAAGCCCACAGTGTTGGCACTGAATTCCCCAGATCCACTTTGTTTTAACCAATCCGACAGCATCAAATCGCGTTGCAGGAGAGAATCATGAAGATAACATTACATCAGTGAGGACCAGGTGTAAAATATTATACCACTTGTGACTTCATTCATGTACAAAAACTACAGTTAGAGAGAGAGCACTGAGACTTAGACCTTGAGTTTAGACCTCAGGACTGGACTTAAGACTTACTTATGACTTTCAAAATGGTCGGTTCTGCACATTTACACCCAGAAACTATTTATACCCGACCGTACGTATTTGTATTCGCTTAAAGAAGTGAGACATGAATCAACAAGTCAAAATCACAAAGTCCCAAAAACCCAGCTCAAGAACACAAGTCTGGGGGTAGGTCTTTGTATATGGGGCTAGCTAGTATATGACTTTGCCCAAAACGTAAACGATATTTTCGAAATGTCGATAAAAACGTGCGAGATGACTGTGTTTCCACTGAGTGATGTTCTGCAGCTTCTCCTGTGGTGATAACATCCCAGTAACCATGGCGATGGATGTTCAAAACATTAGCAGCTTTATTTCTATTGCAGCCACCAAACTAGCCGTCATCATGAGGAAGCCAGTTCCTGCTGACAAGCACACAGACATAGCATCAGATATACTGAAACTTGGTACAGCGAGGACTGTACCAAAACTTATGATTTGGTACAGTCCTCGCTAAAAAACAACTGCTGTTTGCTGGAAACACAGTGACATCTCTTTAAAAAACAACTGCTGTTTGTGGCTCTGCTGCCCGGCCTGAAACACAGTTATGGGTTCCTAAATACACCAGCGTTTGATGGCTAAAAAGCTGGAAATGGAGCAATAACTTTCTGAAAGACAATACGTTTTGTTGTGTCTTGGTCTCGAACAGTGATCTGCAGCTTGGCAGACATCTCACCTAAGGGACATGCCATTCACCATCCCCTCCACCTCCAGATGACAGAGAGAGCTCAAAAACTGCATCACTTTAGAAATGCTGAAATGATGTATATGAAATGGTTTGCAGAAAAAGACGATGCCAACATTCTCCCGGAGACTGGGCTGTAACCACAGGTCTTAATCCCTCCTAAAGACCTCTAATTGGTTGATTGTCAACAGGTAAACAGACCCCAGCGAGTAAACAGCTGTTTGAATAAATGAACAATCACTGATTATGAGCAACATGTCAGAGGTCCAGACAATAAAACAACGGACAACAGTCTATTTGTGCCTTCTCTTCCTTCTTTCTCAGTTTCTGTTCTGTTTTCAGTCTGTTTGCTCAGTTAATTAACGACCGGCTTCACTTTCTGCCGACTCCTCTCTAATTACCTCCGTCTGTTTATTAGCTCGGTAACAGCAGCAGAACAACATCCATCAGCTCAGTAACAGTTAGAGAACCTGCAGCTGTTTTTTTACTAATTATCTGCATGAACAAACACCAGATCTATCATTCAATAATTACTAATTAACTACATCTTTCTCTTTCATTATTAAATGCTTTAACATGCATCCATCAGTTTATTAGTAATTGCTGATTTACACTAATTACTTATATCTGCAAATCATGTCGCATTATCAGGGTCGGGTGGGCTGAGATCATTTGGCTAAAAGAAAAGAAATGAAACACACGTCTACAAGCTTCATTGCAGCCATAATATGAAGCATAAAAAAGTTTGTTCTTTTGGTGGAAGTAATATATAAGTGTAAAGTCCCTTCAAAAATTATACGTTGTCTCATTTTTCAGGCAGTACGGCTCTCTTTCACACACCTTTGTTTTCACTCTGGTCCAAATGCCGCACCACTGGCGGAGCATCATGTTTCCATGACTCCCGATTCCCGATCGGAAAAAGAAGTGCTGAGAAGTAAAGAGAAATAAATAAAAAGCCACAACAACTACGGGTCTTGTTCCTGGTGCTGGTCGTTGCATGCATTATCATTTGTACATACCGTTTGTAAGTTTTTGTCTGTTGATGAAAGTTGTAGGGCTGGGCGATAAAAACGATAATGATATCAATCGCGATATAACTTTTCCTTGATCGGAAAATGAGACGTAGTTGGTAGAACACAAGTTTAATAAATAATAATAAATCATGTTTTACACTCCACCACACCACAATAAAATAATTGTTCATTACTCGTAACTGAAGTAAAATGTTCAGTTAATGGTGATGTTGATTTTAGGTATGAGGCTCGGACCTTTGCTGGGAGGAAATTTTAGTACCTGGACCTCTGTGAGTTTTAGTAGAATAGGTCCTCCAGCTGGTGATGCTGTTCTACAGTATATTTGTCATGTTCAATGTCTGACAGAGAATTAATATTTAAACCTAAATTAACCTGATGATATCTTCATATCTCACTGAGGAGTCAAAGGAACCTTTAAGCTCGACAGAAACAGTGATTTGATGGATATCGTGATATATCGATATCGACTGATGTGAAAAAAAATATTGTGATAAGACTTTATTCCATATCGCCCAGCCGAATCTGCTCCTGACTCCACGTTTGTCCCTGATTACTGGCCATGTTTGTTGCGAAGTGCTTGCGGCACAACTGACAATGCACAGCCCAGTTCACTACGGGAGCCTTTTTAGCTCAAACTTGTGGCGTACACCAGAGAGTTGGGGCGGATCGAGGTCTGGCGCTTTCACACCACAAACAGACCGCACCGAGTTTGCTGGTGTCCGTTTTGGTCCTCACCAGAGTGCAACTGCCGGCCCAGATACACCGCACTGCTGCCCAAAGTTCGATCGAGCCGACCTAAACAACGCCTGTGTGAAAACACCCGAATTAGACAAACAATTCGCTTAAATCCACCATAACATAAATTAGAAATGTGAAAAAAAGAGAGAAAGAGGAGAAATGGTTTATGGACTGCACTTGTATAGCACTTTTTCTAGTCTTCTGACCACTAAAACAGCTTTTATACTGCATGTCATATTCACCCATTCACACACACATTCTCACACACATTTACACACACATTCTCACACACATTTACACACACATTCTCACACACATTCTCACACACATTCACACGCACATTCACGCACTGGTGGTCGAGGCTACTGTACATGATGCCACCTGACATCCGGTAACTATTTATACGCACTCACACTCTGATGGTGCAGCTTCAGGAGCAATCTGTGGTTCTGCATCTTGCCCAAGGACGCCTCGACATGTTGACTGGAGGAGCCGGGGATCGAACCACCGACCTTATAATTAGAGGAGGACCACAGCTGCCCTCAAAATGAGATGAAAAAGCTTTAAAATGTTGCAGAAAAAAGATGCAGCATTATGAACTGACCGTCTCAACTCGACTCAAGTGGGCTGATTGTGTCACCTGCAGCTCAGCGGCTCGTTAAAGCAGCATGTGTAAACTAAACTGCTTATTTAAGTTTCACAGTGTCAAATTATGTCAAATTGTCATACATTACAGTAATTTCGGAATTATTGATCGCCCAGAACGCTAAATTATTGAACAAATACAATAATTGTCGAGCATGTAGCAGTGTGGGCAGGTAAGGAGCAGCAGAAGGTGATGACGGTTTCTTCACTTAAATTCTCAGACTGTTGCTGCTCAAACTGCTCAAACAGACTCACATGAAGGTCATCTGGTCACAGGAGAACCGATTCCAGACTGCCCCGCTGCCACCAAATCAATAAAACATGAATAAATGCATCCTTAAAGTTTGACTCATTTATGAACGTTAACACACCTGCAAAAGTTTTTATGATGTTTTGAGTGGTGGTCGTGTGATCATATTCTTATTCTCAGATATCAGACCAACAGGAGAAAATGAGCTTTCTAATTTAAAACAAGTGCTACCCTCAGGCCCCGCCCCCTGCTCTCTGATTGGCTACCTACAGATTTGCATAATGCAGACGGAGCATGTCAAAGATCGCTAAGACTTAGAAGTAATAACTGTGTGTAGTGTGAATAATTTGTACTGGAGTGTGTTTTCCTGTGACTAAATGACCTCCACGTGAATCTAAAGTTTGAGAATGAAAGTGAAGAAACCTTCATCACCTTCTGCTGCTCATTACCTGCTCTTCATCCTCCTCCTCTCTGATCTGTTCTTCACTAATTAAAACAGCTGACCTCCTGTCCCCGCTCTGTTTTTTTCTGTTTCTGTGTGTGTTCATGAAGGTGGACTCTACTCTTTTTAGAAAGCGTGATTAAAATAACCTTTGACCTCTTGCCTCTGTTTTCTGGTTAAAGTTCGGAGTCAATGTTCGGTGTGTGCGTGTGTGTGTGTGTGTGTGTGTGTCAGGTGAGATGAGGATGCTGAGATGTGTGCGACGTCTCTGAGAAACACTTTGTGATGAGAGCAGCTCATAAATAAATCAGAGCCGAACACACATTCAGGAGTTTGTGTCGTGAAAAATATTCTCAGAGGCTGCAGCGACAAAATGTTTCAGCAAAGTCAAACATTGATGTGAACATGAGATATTTTAGATCCACAGGAGCGGCACAGAGAGCAGGAGGTTTCCATTATTACCACATCAACACATCACTGTTTATTAGTGCGCAGGGATGAAAACACAGACGCTACACGGAGCCATGCCATCTGAAGGCACTGAGCGCCACAGAAAGAGACGTTGGAGACATTTAGGGGCTCTAAAGTATCAGATTTTTTTCTGTGTAATGTGTATTTGCTGCCATAATAAACTTCCTGAAATAAACAAAAGGCTGATAATGCAATTAACAACACGCCGCTCATTCCAAACTTGTCAAATACGTCAACTCTGTCAATGTTTTTTTGGCAAAAGCCAACTTCCGCGTCCAACCATATATCTTGTCTTGTATTCTGTATATATTCATGGCAGATTTTTGCACTTTGGCGGGCACATTCACGTGCGTGAATGTGCACAGTGCCCAGTGCCAAAAGCCATGGTATAACTCGAACACTGCAGGTTAGTGAATCGTCCGACTCGCTGGATGTAGACTGTGGCTACAAACTCACGACGATCCCTCATGCACACGGATCATTCAGTGGTCAAACTGATGAGATAAACACAGCAGCAAATGTTGCAAATGCAATCTCAGAACCCATCGGTTATCAGTCTGACGGCTGGTTGCAGGAAACTGTCAATATTTCCGGTCTCCAGTGTAGTCAGCAGATATCCGGGCCAAAACTTCCTCTTTAGTGTGCCAGTCATTGATTTGATTCCAATTAGCAAATCAAGACGTGAGAATGAAGTTAACGGTAAGAGACAGATAATCTTTAAAAACAGATATCTGCATATTAAAGCAGATAAATCAGAAAAAAGCAAATAAAAAGTCAAGTTGTCACCAGACATTAGCCGATGGTTATGAGACTGTATTTTTTTGCTCTTTGCACAGACTTTTCATTTGCAGGCAACCAGCACCCGGTCAAACAAACCACTCTGACCAAATACCAAAACCAGGGCAGATACCACTATCTTTTTCTGATGCCAGACTCTGCATACACATGCAGCCGTCTGTTCATGGTTAATTCAGGGGCCGTTTACATGCAACAGTTCTTGCACGAAACGTTTTGGCAATTTGGCCTTTCATTAACACGACAACAGCGTTTTCAGGGCCAGAAAAAACCAAACTTTTAAAACCGGGTCCCAGAGTGCAATCTTTTGAAATGTCGCCATGGAAACTGGTAACGTGCGGATCTTGTGAGAGCAGTGACATCATGGCCTCAGTTTGTGCAGGCGTGTGGTCTTCTTCTATGGTGTGTCACTACAAAGTTGCGCTGGAACTATTGGCCTGGTGTGCAGATTATTGCGGTTATGCAGATTTTTTTAAAAACGCAAAGACTTTTCCTTTTTTAGTCAGGCCGTTCTCGTCTAAATGTGTAACTTCAGATGTCGTGACTGCAGAGAAAAGACCCTGATGAGGTCACAGACCTCGTACTGACGTAGTTACACTGAGAGTCCAGTAAGGATCATGTATTCATTCACACATTTTCAGCTTGTGGTTATTAAAAGTGTGTTTGAACAGAGTGTGAGTGAGGTTAAAGAGTTTCTAAAACAGCAGCTGACAGTCTGCAGGAACAGATCAGCTGACAGATGAAACAAAAAGAAACTTAAATCATCATTTTTGACTTTTTTTACAAAGCACTAAGCTTTACTAAGCAGTTCCGTTCGTCTTACGTGCGTCACTCTGTCTTCTAACTTCCTTCGTCAGTATGATATCAGCTGTTTTCACTTTAAGCGTGTTTGAGTTGTCGTCCTGCCCGTCAGCACTCTGACGCCTCTGCTCTCACAGATACAGCAGAGATCAGACTCATCTCTTCCTTTCAGGAGTCAATTCAGCATTTAACTCTGCGCCCCGAAATTCCCTCTAAAGTAGAACAAACATCTGCAGCGGCGGCCTCAGTCTGTGGAGGAAGTGATCATCCGACACGTCTGCAGGCGGACCCACATCTCAGATTTAAACTCGCGTCCTTTACAAACACGTCTGTAAACTGCAGGCCACAGTCACCTCATATTTGTTTCCTTCCTGCAGCAACAAAAACTAAATGAATTCCCGCTCTCCACCTGCAGCCGTCCATCCATCCCTCCCATAATGCACCTGTGCAGCCTCCAGCTCCTAACCGATCACATCAGAGGAAAACAAGCCGTACTGGTTCGACACAGAAAAACATAGTTTCCTTCAGAAAGTCCTGAAGTCAGAAGGTATCGACACACGCATTGACATGGTGTCGGTTTTGTTTTTCTTCACGAGATTTTCTGACGAAAAGAGAAAACATCAGACTTCCTGTAGAGTTTACCAGATGTCAGACTTGGAGTCGTAGCCCTGGTGGTTCAGCACCTCTGGACTCATGTAGTACGGAGTCCCAGTGAAGGTGGTGGCCAGGTCACATGATCCCATCAGCAGGCAGGAAACTCCGAAATCACCTGGAAACAAACGAGGAACAACACGCTCAGTAAAATCATTAAAAGGAACAAAATCTGCTCCACATCTTTACTTCACTACACAATGTGTGTCTGTGTGTGTCTGTGTGTGTCCTGTGTGTGTCTGTGTGTGTCGTGTCCTGTGTGTGTCTGTGTGTGTTTGTGTGTGTCCTGTGTGTGTCTGTGTGTGTCTGTGTGTGTCTGTGTGTGTCTGTGTGTGTCTGTGTGTGTCCTGTGTGTGTGTGTGTGTGTCTGTGTGTGTCCTGTGTGTGTGTCCTGTGTGTGTCTGTGTGTGTTTGTGTGTGTCCTGTGTGTGTCTGTGTGTGTGTTTGTGTGTGTCCTGTGTGTGTCTGTGTATGTCCTGTGTGTGTCCTGTGTCCTGTGTCCCAAACTGCCGACAGCAGCAACAATCTGCTGAGTTTACACTCCGAATATAAACTGGTTTTCTCTTGTTTTAATATCATCATTAACTGGAGGCAGGTTTCTATTTACAGATTTTGTTGTGAGAGTTTTTAAAAGCAGCACAGGAGACTGTGCACACACACACACACACACACACACACACACACATATGCTCAGTAATATTTCAAACAAATATGGAGAAAGTCCCATGAGCCTTTGCAGCAGCAGCAGCAGGCAGAAACTCACCGATTTTGACAAGATTTCGCTTCAGGAAGACGTTCTTGGCCTTCAGGTCTCGGTGCAGGATCCGCCTGCAGAGAGCAGCGCAGCAGTCGAGGAAACGATACAAAGAAACCATCAGATTCAATAATCAGTCCCACAGTTTTATTGATTAACTGGACGTGTGACAGGTTGACAGGTTGAACCTGTCTGGTTCCAGTTTACTTCATTTATTGAGTGGTTGACCTTTGACCTGCGGCGGCCACTGTGATGCTGTGAGGTTACTAATGAAGCTCATTATTCTAATTATCCTGAAAATGTTTAATATGCACGAGTGCAGAAAGAAGAGAAAGAAGAAAAAAAAGGAGGCAACAGAAATGCATGTTGCCATGGCGACCGTATCCCCACCTGTCATGCATGTAGTGAAGACCGAGCAGCAGCTGGATGAGCCAGTCCACGACCTGGATTTCTGGGAGGCTCCGCCGGGCTCGTCTCACCTCCTCCAGCTTACAGTCCAGATCCCGATCCTGACGGAGTCAGACATCATATCAAATATGAACATCTTTTTTCTTTTGCTGCTAAAAAGTCTATTTTTATGAAGCTCAATTTAACTATAAAAAAGGAATCTGTGTGTGTTTGGTGCTGACAAATATATGTATCATTTTGACTGCAAGGGAGCCGAGAGGGTCAATGTCACTAGAAGCATCTGCGACCTGGATTTGTTTTGTCCGCTGCAGGGCATCATACCGCACCTGCAACAAAGCGGTTTTGTAGACTTGCAGATTTTGTTAATTTAGTCATTTTCCTTGATTTTTTTTTCTTCCTCCATAAGTAAGTGAGTGGGCTAAGTCATTAAATTGTGTTTATTGTGTTATTTCTACTCTGTTGTGTTAAACTGCTAAAAGTCCACTTATGAACAACTTGAATCAAAGATTTGTTGTGAGTATTTTTCTATCAAAATACATTCAACCTCATAATTATACATCAAATCTGTATTACACGTTCAGTGCCGTTTAACAGGAAAATTAGGTCTGTTCTGTGCAAAATAGATGAGGCGTTTACTTTTATCGGCTTCTGGGATGCCTCTGAAACACAAGAATGGCTCACAGTGGCTGCGATCAGCATGTGCAGCCATCCGCTGGAGATCTGCAGTCTAATGAGCGCACTTCTCTCATTTTATGATTACATATATTTGATTGGAATAAAATGCAAAGGAGCAGACCAGAAGTACAGTTACAGTGCAGATATAAGCTGTAAGCTGGCTCAGATGCAACAAAGGAAATAAAAGTGCAGCAGAGAAATCAAAAAACGAAAAACTGTTTTTAATTTCGCTTTGAAAGAGGCCGTCGGGGCGCATTGAGAACATTAGGAGGTTTTTTCCGTCTGTGTGTAGCACAGTGAAGGCAGCTAAAGACCACAAGTAATAAATAAAAAATGATATCAGATTGTTTTTCATAAACTTCCTGTCCTTTTCTAAACACATGAAATAAGCCACGCCACACACTGCTGAGAAACTGCATTTTAACTTATTTGTGTTGTTCCAAATGTCAGGAGGACGGATCAGATACAGTGTGTTCTTTAATTTACTGTAAATACTATTCACCCCGAGGGCCCGCTTTAATATTACACACACTCGTATCGCTCTGAGCACTTTTCAAACTCAAGATTTATAATATTATTTTCTACTTTATTGAGTTTGTTTTTAACCAACATCATTTCCAATCATAAATATCGAACATTTATTCATTTTCTGAATTTTAACCGTTTAAATGTTTTTTTGCCGTTATGTTTTTAGATGAGGAAAAAACACAAAAAAATGAATTGTTTTGGAAATACTGCATGCAAAGTAGAAATTTTCTGATGATGACAGTCTGGGATATGTCAGTGTTGAGCAGCAACATATAATGTGAAAGTGCACCAGGTGGAAATAGCAAATTTTCTCCATATGCCAAATATGGTCAAAATGACCTCATCAGGTGGAAAATAGTCAAAATGACAAATTCAGAGTCAAAAGCCCAGAATGACACCCAGAAATAATACAAGTCCTGTTTTTCTGCTCTGATGGCTGTGGGATCAAAAATGTCAGTTTGAATGGGTTTCAATGGAGCATTTTTGGACCTGAACAGTCTGAATGTAACTATTTAGTTTCCACAGTGTATTTTAGACTTATTGTAGGAGCTGAGCTGCAAATTCACTGATTACACTCAAATACACAATTTTGCCAAATTGTATGCCATATGCATGAGCACAGCCAAAATTATCAAAAAATGAAGAATGAAAAGCGTGATTAAAAATCTTTCACATGATAAAAGTGATGCCTGCGTTTTCTGTTTCATAACCGGGCTCCATTTCTTCAATCCCTTTTTTCTCTAATAGGCTTCAGTGAAACCCCTGAGTCCTCCACAGCTCTGCAGGGGATTGTGGGTAATGGTCTGATGAGAAACAATAGCTCTGAGGGTCTCTGAGTGCATGAGCGCTTTGATTGGACAGAGTTCATGTTTCAGTGTGTGTGTGTGTGTGTGTGTGTGTGTGTGTGTGTGTGTGTGTACTGTTTTTATCCTCTTTTAGAATCAAACTATGAAAAAATGTCAGTTTTTGTGGACAAATGAACCCAAAGAGCTGATGCAGCTTCCTTTCTGTGTTTATATTGGCACTGAGATACACATGCAATAAAAAAATAAAAACAAGTTTGCAGCAGAGAAACGAGTGAAGCCGGGAGGAGAATATCAGCCCCGGGCGACGCTGGAGCTGCAGAGTGTCACTGAGCTGCAGGGAGAGGACAGCTGATAACGAGGGGGGGATCACCACAGAGTGACGTATACGAGGAGAAAACACCGCCTGTGTGAGGGAGAGAGAAACACGAGAGCGTGGAGATGAAGGCAGTGTAAGATTCATTAGTGGGGGGAGAAAGGGGGGAGAGAAGGGGGGCGGAAGGGGTGGGGGGGGGGGGGGGGAGGGGTGGATAGAGAGAGGGGGGGGGGGGGGGTACCTGCTGTAATCAAGAAAGCAGATGAAAAGAAATGTAATGAAAAGATGAAAACAGAGAGAAAGATGGAGGGGGAGGGGCGAGGCTCAATTTCACATCATTGCTTCATTCTCTTTTTTTTCATGCTCACAGACGATGGATTTTTGGAAAAATGAGCAGAAAAACTGAGCAGAGAGACGCAGAAAGACTGTTATTTTCTGCGGCTTTTTAGCCTCTTTTAGCTCCTAGTTTTGCTTTTGTGGCAAAATTTGTTTCAGTCCGACCACGTTAAAACCAGAAATGTGGGATTTTCTTTTGCATGCATTGAAACTGCGAAAATAAAATACTACTTATGGTAACACTTCAGTTAACACGAGTTTACAAGTGTTTACGCTTGCATGAGGTGGTATATCAGGTGATCTGAAAAAGCCATAATGGACTTTTTATTTATTTTTTAGTCTTTTCTAGGCCACATGATGCTACAAGGTCACATGATGCTGTGTCTGTGTGCTTGTCAGTAGGAACTGGCTCCCTCATGATGCAGCAGGAGCTACAATAGCTGTTATTGCATCACATAACTTAAATCCAAAATTCGTCTGTGAAATCGTGGACTACATCTCCCAGAAATCCCTCATACGTGGCTTCCCACATATAAGGAGCTCGCCTTTCCATCATGGCTCCGTAACACGCCTACGTGGCCTTGGATTGGAAATAATGACGGCTAGTTTGGTGGCTGCAATAGAAATAAAGCTGCTAATGTTTTGAACATCCATCGTCATGGTTACTGGGATGTTATCACCAGAGGAGAAGTCACACAACATCACTCAGTGGAAACACAGTCATCTTTACATTGTGTTTTATCGACATTTTGAAAATATCGCTCAAGTTTTCACAAATCTGTGATAAAATCCCTCCCAGTGACAGCAGGTGGAGAAAAAGTTCTGTATAACAAAACGTGCATCTTTCAAGCTGCGATTTGTAACATAAAATAATTTCCTCCTGTGTTAATATCACATCGTCATTAACTTGTGCAAAAGCCTTGCAAGGTTTGCAAGTCTGTGCATCTGCACGTAGGCGGTGCTGCCCAGAGTGAAGGAGTTCAAGTATCCCGGGGGCTTGTTGAGGGCCGAGGGTAACACGGAGCGTGAGATCTGCAGGTGCATCGGTGCGGCGTCAGCAGTAATCTGCAGCGCTGAGGGGAGGAGGGAGCCGAGCTGAAGGCCGAGCCTTTCAATTGAGGTTTTCTGGGCACGTCCGACTGTTAGGAGACCCCCGGGGTCAACTCAGAGGACGCTGGAGAGATGATATGTCTCCTCTGGCTGAGGAGCTGCAGGATGTTTCAGGTGAGCTGAGAGCTGGAATACTCTGCTGTCACTGCGGTCGCTCAGATAAGAGGCAGATAATAGACGGAGGGATGTAAGTGAAGTTCATAAACGAAGCTCACTCTATGAGGTGGGTCTGGCTTTTTTTTTATTTTAATCTCAAACTTGGCTGAGTGTCTGGACTTGATCTCACTCACCTTACCTTAGTATCACTCAGCACCCTGCATTCACTCAGTGTGAATTCAGGGTGCTGATTTTCCATGGAGTGTCTTTAACATGTACGACTATACACCACTGGTTCCCAACTGGTGAGTTGAAAAAATGTCTGTTTTTTTGTGTGTTTGTTTTTTTGACCCCCCCCCCCATGACGTGTTCATCCCACTAACTGTGCTCAAGGACCTTCAGAAATTTTAAAAATCCAATGATAATTTCTGTTTTTTATAGTTTCTGGCTGTGATAAATGGTATAATTTTATCATTATTTTACTTCAGCAGGCCTGGGCTTTGGAAAGCATGTTTTCTTGAGAAATCACAAATACATTTTTGAGAAAAAAATGGCAAAAAAGAAATCACCAAATATTTTTTTTTAATGACCAAAACCTTCTTTTAAATAAAAAAAAACACAGAAAGCTTTTAAAAATTACCCACATTCTTTTTTTTAAAAAAAGAAAACATGCCTTTAAACACGTCAGTCAGGCATGCCGAGTCCGGGATCACCTGACGCATTCTCAAGTGAAGCCGCCCATGCGAGCTGCCATCCGGCCATCCACCCATGTATAATAACAACGCCATCGGACACACCCCAGTTAGATGCAGAAGGTGGTTTTTGGCGTCACGCTCGTACATCGAAAGCACCGAGCGCACGTTTTTGATGATTTCGGAGTGAGAACAGGCTGCAGAGTCGATGTTACCTGACAGAACTCGGTGACGATGCAGAAGGCGTCTCTCTCCAGGAAGCTGTGGTAGAAGGTGAGGATGGCCGGGTGGTGCAGCTGAGACAGCAGCTGGGCTTCCTGCGTCGCTCGGACCGTCTCGTCAGGTCGAAGGTCACCCAGAGGAATCTGCTTCAACACCTTTCTGGAGGAGACAGAGGTCAGAGGTCAGAGTTTTCTACATTCACTTCAAACTAAGCTGCATTCATATTCTTGATATCGTAAACTCAAATTAATATCCGAGTCTTGTCAGTACTGAGCGTAGAAATATTCGTGCTGTTCTGTTGTTGCTCTGCCTACCGAGAAGGTCAACACGCCCGAAAAGTCAAATGAAGTTAATCTATATAACCCAATAAAAAAGTCGCCTCATGAGACTTTATGATCTTCACAGCATACGACAGCCTGCGTCTCCGGAGGCTTAAACTGGATCAAGAAAAACACTAATAACAGAGGACACGTCCCTCTTCCGGGACGGTTAGTAAGCACAGCGGAGCAGCATAGCCCACTGTATGATAACAGCTTCAGTTCGATAAAAGCACCAATTTTGGCAGAGATACACTGAAAATGAAACTGGATAATTTGCCATCATAAACTTGAACCCTGACGGTTGCTGCCGCTTTTGCTCGAACGGCTACCAGCAGGTTAACTTTCCTTTTCAAGGTTCGAGGTTTCTTTATGCGTACCCACGGGTAAATTTGGTAAATTCAGCAAACCAAAACAATACCGATTTAGAAGACATTAAAGCAAAATACATAAAAGCAAGTATCATCTAGTATTAAAACAGTAGTATAAAAGTATAAGAACAGTAAAAGAAGAACTCCTAATATAAGACTGTCATAACAAAACCTTTATATATAAAAACACAGTGGACATAATCGAGATCCTGAGAAACAAATAAAATACTGACTCATAATTCTAACAAAGTCAACAAAAACAAACAAGTTACAATCATAATTCATCATGCAATAAGAAGTAGTCAGAGTACTTTAGCTCGGATGTTTTTGTTTTGAAGTTGACACGCCGACACACTAACAGACACACAATAATGGTGCTTTTTAAGAGTGCCGAGCAGTTTTGTGACTCTAAATTCAAAAGAGGGATCCTAGAAAGGAATTTGTAATTTGCTAACAGTTGAAAAAGGACGGCTGAGTTCAGCTGGTGCATTTGCAAAAATTCCAATTAGGCCTAAGAGTCTTAGTGCAGTCTGCTTAACATGCAAAAATGTGAAATTTATCTACAGGCAGGCGTTTAATTCAAGAACAAAATAGTTTCAGTAATAGAAGAAAACTAACTGAAGTGGGTTTTTATGGAGCAGAAATTCTGGAAACTAACAACTGCTTAAAAACTTAATTATACTGACGGAGTGAAACCTGGATCAACATCAGCTGAGAAAAAAGCAAAAGAGCAACACGGCAAGAAATCTCCTGCAAGCATGAAGTAAATTATTAAACAATAAAAACAGCATTTTGCAGACACAAAACTGGCCAAACTAAAGTCTTAATTGAGCTGTTAACTAACAGAGACTGAGTGATTCAGCTGCTAAACTATTAGTTAACGTAAATTAAAACAATTTTAAGCCTAATGAAACTTAATTAAGTGTTCAAAACCAAGAAACTGAGCCATTAAAGTAAAAAAAAAACAAAGCAAAGCAGGAAATGACTTGAAAAGTTTTTTAAAAAAATAATAAATGTATGACAATATTTTCAATATATGATTATGATTATTATAATACAGTTTTCTAAACATTTTTACTTAGTTTATTATTTAAATACTTTCGAAATCTGCTAATTTTTCTTGTAATTGCAGGTTGCTCATTGCCTTTTTCTCTGTATTTAAAAGAAATTAAATCAATTTGCTAAAAGTTAAAGAGGTTTAGCTCATAAATCTGTCAGTTTACCTGAATTAGGCCCATTTAATGCTTTGCAGTGTTGGTGCCGTGTATTTACGCTGCGCTGCACATACCTGCAGCGTGACGAGGCACTTTGCATGGATTTTGCAGCGAGCACCACCAGTTGGGTGTTTTTTTCTGACTGAAAAATGTTCAGCTTTGGGTAAAAACGTCACACTTGTCATCATCATTAAGTGCTCGTGTCCACCAAAGTGATTTTGTTTTTGTTTTTTTCCTGCTGAAACACCAGGTGCTCCTCAGGAAACGCCGAGCTGCAGAATTTCAGAGCACTGTGGAGGCATGGCGTTTTTCAGGACAGTAAGCGTGTGTGTGTGTGTGTGTGTCCGTATATATATATATATATATATATATATATATATATATATATACACACACACACACACACACACACACGGTTACTGTCCTGAAAAACGCCATGCCTCCACAGTGCTCTGAAATTCTGCAGCTCGGCGTTTCCTGAGGAGCACCTGGTGTTTCAGCAGGAAAAAAACAAAAACAAAATCACTTTGGTGGACACGAGCACTTAAAGAGGTTTAACCACTAAACGTAATTGTTAACTAACATAAAAAGAGGTTTATCTGCTAAGATTGCTGCTGAACTGAACCTTCATGGAGGTTTGCTAACAGCTTAATTGGACGAGCAAAGAATAAATATGTGGCATTCGGTTTCATGTTAGTATAAAATGTAAAATGCTTCTCTGAGCTGCTCATTTGCTCTGTTAGTTAACCGGAACCAAAGTGGTTTTTCTGCCAAACTAAAGCCGCCAGAGGTTTGCCGAACAACTTTGTGTTGAGCCTTAATAAGATTTAGAAATTACAGAAAGGTGCATAAAGCTTGTGCTCCTTTCAATCATTTGTTGAGCAGAAAGTCGGAGCCGGCGCAGGATGTTGGATGCAGAGAGGACTGCGAATGATTTGATTATGTGAGCGCAGTAAACGGGTCATATTTCAGCAGGAAGCATACACAGTTTGACTCTGCTGCTTTGTTCAGGAAGTTAGGGCGACAGTTGTGAGCAGCTCTGTGCTAATAAAGCAGAGCCTCCACTTCACCTGCTGACCCGCTCGCCAGTTTAACACTGAGACGCAGCGCTCGCCGAGGAGCAGCCAATTAACCTCCTCAGGAGGAGGTGGAGAGGACAGACGTTTGATACCCACGCGGCTCCATCGCTCTTTGTTTAGCATCGTGCTAACACAAGCAGCCAAACCTTCAGTGTGGTGAAACACTTTAAACGGCCACATCGCTCTGGAGACTCGTTTAAATCACGTTTATTTCAGCGTGCAGAGGCGAGTGCATCGAGCTTAAGTCATTCTGTTTTAACCCAAAGTGTGAAATACACGTTAATCCTTTGAAACCTGATCAACATCAGTTTCTTGTGTTGTGTTCAGATGCCTTTTACAAGTAAAAACAAAACTTGGAAAGTAGGCTATGAGCTAGAAATAAAATAAAGTGAAATTAGCCCCTCCAAAAGAGCAAAAAAGGAAATAACCTGAAAAAAAGTGCTAAAATGAAATTTAAAAAAATAAATAATAATTTAGGATAATAACAATAATTATAAAAATATATTTTTTGCTATTTTTTCCTAGTTATTCAATAATTTACTGACAACTCCATTTTTTTAGCTAATTTTCAGTTCATTTTCTTGTCACTTTTTTTTGCAATTTGCTGGACATTTCATGCTAAGTTGATGTTTGCAAATTGCAAATTTTTTTTTTTTTCAAAAATATGGAAAGAAGGCAATGAGCAACTTAAAAAAACATAGAAGTGACCCAGAAATAAATGAGCAAAAATAAAATCCCCTGAAATTCGCCAAACAAAAAAAGTCAGAAAAGAAAAGTAAAACAACAAAAAAGAAAATAACCTCAAAAAAAGAAGAAAAAAACTCAAATAAAATAAAAAAATAAATAATCATTTCTGATAATTACAATAATTATAAATCTAGTTTTCTTGGTATTTTTCATTAGTTATTTGATCATTTTCTGAAAGTTTATTTTTAGCTAATTTTTCATTCATTTTCACAATTTTTTTTCTTTGCATTTTGCTGAATTTTTCATACCAAGTTGCTGTTCGCCACTTCCCATTTTTCTGAAAAAAAAAAAAAAAAAACAGTATGCAAAATGTTTTAAATGCTTGAGAAAGACCACACAAGAAAACTGATCCAGGTGTTAAAGGGTTAATGCCTTTTGGTATTTTTAGGTTTGGAGTGGATTTCGTTTATATTTAACGAACTTTGTGCGTCTTTTGACAATGAGCTCAGCGTTAGACGCCCCTGTTTGTCGTGGTCGGGTCGGCTGTGAAAGCTTTTGTGAAACTGCAGTATTATTTACCAGAATGATGTTTGCTGTGTGCAGCATCGCTGCTGTGAAAAAAACTGTCAGTCTAGCAGCTTATCAGCATCTTAATACGGATTTATTTCAGGTTAACATTATTTATTGATAAATCCGCTCAGTCACGGCTGCTTTTTTGGTGTTTCCTTTCATGTTTGGATGTTTTTAGGGAGTTTGATGCTGGCAGGTTGATGCTGACGAAATATCAGTCATCAGTCCCGGAGCTGCTGGAGGCCTCGTCGACCCCGATAAGTCCAGCTGACGCAGATACGACTGACAGACACACACACACACACACACACACACACACAGCGTCCATAAATATTGCTTATTGTAGCTCTGATTGATAAAGTGAGCAAAACAAACAGATCATATCAAAGAGATTTCAGCTCCAACGCCGTCACTCTTTAGATAATCTGTTCTCCTGATAACAGCCAGCAGATAATTCAGCAGCAAAGTGGGCTGCTCCTTCACAAGAACAATATTGAGCACTTTTGCTGTTTTATTCTCTTTAACAATGAAGTCTTTCAAGATAAAAGCATATTCAAAGCCAGTCAAAGCACATCCGTTCAGATCACAGCCGACCAGCTTTAATGCGGAGCGTGTCGGAGATATCTTAGTCTCATTAGAAACGGCGAGAGCATATTGGCTTTTCTTCAGCATTAATTTAACATAATTAAAATGTGAGTTATTAGCATGGAGTAAAGCTGTAAACTCTGACACTCATCAGAGGGAGCAGGTCGCTCATTAGTCAGTTGGATCCCGACTCTTAACTTTTTGGCCAGAATGTGAACGACTGAGGCATTTTGGGCAGAAGTGAGATAAACACCAGGTATAAAGTTCAGACGCAATAAATGTGTCACACAAATGCTCATCGAGTCTGACATTTTAGGCTCTGCAACACAAGGCTGTTCGTTTATACACCAACGAAAAGTAACGCAATCACGACATAATAATTCAACTTAAGTTTGTCTTTCAATTGAACTTTATCTATTGGCTATTTCACGGTTTTACTCCTCTCTACATCATTATTTTTAACATATTTATTTATTTTTTTACTTTGTTTTATTTATTTACAGTTTGAGTATTTTACCTTTTATTCATTTACTTTCATTATTGCTATTATAATTGTATTTATTTATCTATTTATATCCTTCTTTTTCTAGGTTTTATCCTTCCTTTGGTGTTTCCTCACAGAGTCTTTTGATTTGTTTTGTTTGTTGTTTGCATGTTTTTTGTGAAAGACACAAAGTAAGAATGAATGTAAAGTACAGATATATTTCAGTTTGGGGATCAAATCATGGAACGGACTCAGTGATGAGTTGAAATTTTGTCGCTCTCTTGAGTTTTAAAAAAGCCTTAAAAAGGAAAATTATCACAAATTATAATGTAAAATAATTCAAGAATGATTTGTGCGTTAAATAAAACATGAAGGTTTAGAGTATTACAGGTTCTGTTTATAATCATTGTATGTCTTTAATGTTGCTGTTATTCTGGGTTTTTCTTTCCTTTTGGTCACTGAATGAAAAAACTGTGTGAAACAAACTGAACTCAAGTATTCGTTCATGTATTCGTTCATATATCGACTGATAACCCTGCAGCAGCTTCTCTGTGGTTGCAGGCTGAAACTCTTCAGGCTCTTCGTGGCTCAGAGTCGGAGCCGCTCACAGCTCGGCTCGTGTTTTTCTTCTCAGAGAAACTCAGGAACATCTCAGCTTTAATCAGAGTGTCACACTTCAAACGGGCTTTCACTTTAGTTGCATAGCAACAGAGAGTCTGTGCTCGCGGCTCCGTAAAAAGCTTCACACCAGAAAGCAGGAGAAACCCTCTTGGTGCAGATCGTAGTGGCGACTGAATGAAACAATTAGAAATTCATTTTGGACTCGACACCGAGAGTCAAAGCTGTTAGCGGGCGCTCCGGTCCTGACACTTCCTGTTTCTACTCGTTGAGATGACAGTTTCTCTCGTGTCGATTTGTGACCTTCTGCTCCCTCAAGGTGTCGAAACACAAAGTGAAGAATTTGGAGACGTCAGAGGGGTTGATGGGAAAATTCTTGTTGTTGTCAAACAGTGAAATGATTTGGAGGTTTTCTGCAGGTCTGATGATGCCGACTGAAAGTCCACAAAAAAAGCCGTAAACAGCATCCTGCAGCGCAGCCCGCTGCTGCAAAACCTCTGTTAGTTTAGAGGTGAAGAAGGTCTCCTGACAGGAACATTTATTACTATTATTATTACTATTACTATTATTATTATTATTATAACAGCCTGCAGCAGCCAGGGGAGTCAACACTTTTGTTTATCACATTTGAAATGTTTTTAATCTTGTCTAAGACCTTTTTTGACTTTTTAAGACCTGCAGAAACCCTGACATGTCCAGCGTCCCCTGATTCCGTCATCATTAGTGTTATTATGTCATGTAACTCCACTCCACTACATCTTAGAGGTAAATATTGTTTTTTTACTGCACTACAGTTTTCCTGCTCTTCCTGTCCAGTGAAACACGTGTGACTCCAGATGTGTTGATGCTGAATGTTCGAGATAAACTGAAGAGTTTCTTTATGTGTTGAGAAAATTCTCCTCCTTCTTTAACTAAATAAACTCTTTAAAATCCCTCTTGGATCAGCTGGAAAATGCAGCGTCACAAAGCTGAAAACTGCGGTAGATCAGGGAAACTCAGCTTGCTTTGCTTGGGGGCCACTTTTGAAAAATGACAGGATGTAACTCAGATTTTGGGAATCTTTACGAATTCAGGACTTTTCTAGGATTTCAGGACATTTCTCAGATTTTAGGACAAATCTAGGATTTTTGGACATTTCCAGTTTTTAGGACATCAGGGGCTCAGCTATGACCTCTGTTGAGGATGCTGGGGATCCATCACTTATTTTGATAAAAAAAAAGTTCTGTTTTGATGCCGTTTATGCATTCATGCAGCACTGAAAGTACAAAAACATTTCCCATTGTGAATGCATTTTATTTTTATTGCAAATGAGAAAATGGTTAGGGGTCAGATTTGGCTCAACTGGCTGTAAACTGAATATCACAACTGCATATTAAACAACCAGCAGGATATAAAGGAGTTAAAATGAGCACAAAATTAAACATCTACAACAGGAAAAGGATGCAGACACATGAATGCAGCGAGAATATTAAGCCGAATGCAGGACTTTTGCTGCTAACAGAGTGTTTTTACAGTTTGGTTTTGGCACTTCAGTAACAGATCTAAATGTTTCTTTCTCCACCGCTGAACATTTTGCAGCAGACTCTTTTGACTCGTTCTCACCTGCTGCTCAGATGAACTTGAGTCTGCAGAGTTCAGCGCACAGAAGCTGCTGCACAAAGTGAACGTCTGAGTGAAATAAATCAGATAAAACCACAAGGAGGAAACAGTTTGCACCTCTCTCAGTGGGCTGTCACTCTGCTTTATCACAGCAGCAGCGGGAGGCGTCACTCCTCCCTCTGACTCTCCGGCTTTAACATCACAATTAGACGATAACGGGGAGGCGGGGCTGATGATGGAGGGGGAGATGCAGACGTTTGGCTCAGTGTGTCCTCGGGGCCCCGTGTGTCTCTGGGAGTCGATGGCGGCCCGGCGGGAGTCTGTTTTCTGTCTTAGCAGGTGTTAAACAGTGACGGAGATGGATCTGTGTGTGCCGGTGGCTCTGTACAACTTTTGTTGTTTACTGGTGGGGGAGATCTGCCTTGAAGCTCCGCCCACACGCTGAGCAGAAGATTACAAACAGGAAGTGGAATAAATCAGCACCCCCACAAACACACACTTTTGACACAGCATAAAGAGGGATGTGAGGGTGTCAGCGGGGGGCAGGTGGGCGAAGAGACGCCGCAAAGTTTCAGAGCTTTGAGCGCAGCGATCGATCACTCAGCAGCAGATCACAGCAGCTCGCCGACGGACTGTTTATGATGAATTCACAGGACACCAGAGCTGAAAACACCCGTCTGTGGAGGGTTTTATAACGCAGCTCAAAGCCCATTAGGTGGGAAAAAAGTGGATATATCGATATTGATGTCAGTAATCGGCCAAACGGGTTGTTTTTTACCAGCATATCAGATATCGGCAAAAATCCCAATATCACGCACGTTAGTTTGTGATGAATGTGCCAGAGGGGGGCGATGAATGTCAGGAAAAGATACCGCAGCTGATTTTTAGGTCACATTCACACATTCGGTGCTGGAACACACTCAGCTACAGCACAGCTCGCCTTCCTAACAAGAGACAAAAAAGAGTTTTCCCCACAAACATCGCATTAACCCTTTGAAACCTGAGCAAATTGGCTTTTTTTTTGGAGGGCACACACATCCGAAGTTTCCGAAGTTTTTAGTTTTTTCGACAGTTTCCATAGCATCTTAAAAAATAAGGATTTTTCAAACCTACCAATTTCTTGTAATTTTCCAAACATATTTTCAAGAGGTCTGAACGTGGCACAGGAAAAGTGACGTTGATCCAGGCTCGACCATTTTCATCGACTGCAGCAAAAACTTCAAGCCAATCAACAGTCTTGTTCCCAGGGTGCTTTGCAGCGGCCTCGGCCGGCTCTCCTGTGTTCACTCAGCAGCTAAAAACAGAAAGTCCAGGTGCAAACAGGCCGACAGAGACGTCATCCATCAGCCTGAAGATTCATCAGCTGCGTCACACAGCTGCTCCGACCTCGGAGGACTCACCTCGCACAGACACCTCCGTGTGTCTTCACGCACAGCGAGATATTTGTGTCTTTACAGGACAAAATGTTTTATAATCGAGAGCAGAAAACAAGCACACAAGACTTCCTTCATACTGTGAATGAAATCCTCCCTGCTGTGTCACTGACCCGACTAAAAGGTTTTCTCTCTGCGTCGTTCTTTCCGTCACACTGAGTCTGTTTTTAACACCTGCAAAGCTCTTTGATAATGGAGTCTGAGTCACAGCGATCCTCAATAATTAACCTTCAACAGCAAAATAAGTTTCAACTCCGTCAGAGACGCTGAGAGGACTTCTTCTTCCTCGCTGTCACAACATTTTAACTCAGTCTGTAAATGCTTTAACAGACAAATGAAGCAGCGACGTTATTCATGAGCAAAAAGGATTAATTAAAGCTCAGTGAGAGAACAGAAGTTTAACCAAAAGAAGAAGAAAAAACAGACTTTTTAATGCTGATCAACACATGATCGAGATCATCGGCTGTTTGTTGTTGGACCACCTGGATCGGTGCTTAACCCCTGAAACCTGTATCGACCCGTAGCAGTTTCCTTGTGCTATGTTTAGCTGCCTTTCACAAGCTATCTAAGCTTTGAAACCTGAGCAAAACTGACTTAATTTCTTTCAAACGCACAAAGAGAAAGGCAATGAGAAACTCAGCAAGAGATGTCCCGCAAATTACATGAAATTAGAAAAAGCTGAAAAGAAAAAGACCTGAGAATTAGTTGTTTTTTTTAAAGAGGTAAATGTATAAATTCTAGGGTAAAATGTGCAGAAAACTATATCTATAATTGTTATAACCAAATATTTGAAATTATGTAGAAAAAAAATGTAAAGATTTTTTTTCCAATTTTTTTTTTTGAGCGCACATTCTCCAACACCGCACGTTTGTTTTTTGTTTTTTTCATTTTTTTTTATTTATGTATTTATCGCTCATTTTCAGGTTGTTGGGGTTTTTTAAAACATATTTCCTGTTAATTTTTGGGTCATGTCTTTAGTAGTTAAGTTACTGATTGCACTCTACCCATGTTTTTGAAAGAAGTCAACAGGTTTTATAGGTCCCTCAGGTTTTAAAGGGTTAATACGTGTTCATCGTGTTGCCTCCAAGTTCCCATTAAGTCCAGTGCATCCAGTGCTTTTCTACTGAAAAACTGCTTCAACTGTGAAACTTTGTGGTAATTTGATTAAACACAGCTTTATGAGCAATATCCATCATGGTCAGCACGAAGTTCGAAGCTCTCGAAACTTGATTTAGATTTTAATTACTTCACATACTGTTGGGGAGTAAATTTCTCCCTGAGAATCAATAAAGTCTCATCCTACAGCTGGAGCAGCCAGCTTAATTTTGGCTTTATTGGGCAAAAATCCCACAATACACTTTGGGCATATTGTAAATCGAGTGGTTTGAGAGAAAACTTTAGACTTCTGCACCTCCTCGTGGATCTGTTTTCAGTCTTTAGAAAATCTTTAGACCACAGGTCATTTCAGAGAGAGGGCGTTCCTATTGGCTGTTCTACAGATGAGCGTGCACGTCCCTTCAGATGGTCAAAGTCTGATTCGGTGGTGGAGAATCCTGCAGAGAAAGCTCCAGCATTGGCAAACGTAAAAAAACGTGTGTCCGTATCAGCGAAGTTTCAGAAATGGAGAGAAAATGTTGCAAATAGTTCAGCCCTCTGCTAACTGGAGCCAAAAACACAGCTGCAGCTTCAAGTTCATGTTTATGTAATTAATATTAATTAGAGCCTCGATTCACAGTGTTTCCTCCGCCTCACCCCTCGCTGCTACCGACCGCCTCACCAGGAGGAGAAGGGCTCCAGCGACTGACCCCAAATCAGCTGCCACTGCAGCATGAATCCAGCTCGGTACCTGGGCACCGGACAGCCCTGATCTCCCGCCGGATCGGCAATTTTTAAACAGATACACAGATTATGTAGCCTGTTCTCATTCCAAATACGTCCGCTCTGTCAGTGCTTTCGTACACGCGTGACACCAAAAGTCACCTTTTGGGTCCAACCGGAACGCACCTGACCGGCTTCAGATGAGAAAACACGCTCGGAAAAAAACAGTTATACGCCAGCCGACCGCCAGATGGCACCAGGCACGTGTGAAGAGTGTTACAAAAAATGTCTGATTGACTGATTGATTGATTGATTGATTGATTGATTTGACGGAGCTGAATTAAAATCAAACAAACTTCCAAACAGGAAACAGCTGATCTGATCTCAGCTGTTTTCATAATAAAACTTCCTCTGGTGGACTTTCACAGGTTGAAAGGTTGATGAAGGGACCTCTTTCATCGAGTTGTGATAAAATATAACAGACGCTGCTCCTCTGTCGTCATGGATACCGCATCTCGATGGACAGCCGGGGTCAGAAAGCTCCTAAATTCAGATCTGGATCTCATTGTTTCCTCTCTGCTCCTTCAAGCTTCACTTTTTGTTTTCATGATGAGTTTCAGAACCTGGAGGGTAAAAGATCTTTTCTTCACGTCTCAGAAGAACCTTTTTCACGAACAAAAACGCAAAGATGTACGAGCACACGCTGACACATTGAGTGGGGCATTGTGTCTAAATCTGGCAGAGGAGGAGAGACGGAGGGAGGAGGAGGAGAGACGGAGGGAAGAGGAGGAGGAGGAGGGTGAGACCTGTCAGATGGTGAAAGGGCAGAGACGATGACTCTGAACACCGACTCGCCATCTGTTTTCTGACAACACAAAGACTCTTTCTGTGCGCCGTCCTGCAGAGAGACAGAACACTCCCCTGCCTCAGTGCCCTTGAGCAACAAACTGCAGCTCCAACTGCTCAGTTAAAGTTCGTCTCCTAACCCTCGTTCACAGGAAACTCGCTGAAGTCTCAACGAGTCCGAAGTCAACATGAAGAAATAGTGCAAATCGTAATTTGTTTTAAAAATTACCAATAAATCTACTGATGACTCAACAATCAACTTTCTCCAGAGTTAGTGTAACCAATCAGTCATATCAGAAAACTGATCAAAAAGCAATCAGTCATCATAAGTTACATTACGCTAATGTGGTAAATAAAGTAGCTACATTACTTATTAAGTCTTTAAAAGGAAAAATTATCTGTAACCTTTTTTATTTCAAAAGTAATAATGACAACAACTGAAGACGACCCACAGCAGATCAGTTTCCTCTGTGCACACCAACACTGTCTGCGATATTACACTTATATGTCCTCGTATCTGCAACACACACACAAACACGCGCACACACACGCACACACACGCACACACACGCACACACACACACACACTTCAGTCCAGACAGAGAGGATGACATCATGTTTCTGCAGGTTTACAGGAGGAAGTCTTCACCTCCTCCATGTTCATCATGTCTCTGACTTCTCACCTGAGAGGACGAGTGAACACATGAGGGACACACACACACACACACACACACACACACACACACACACACACACACACACACACACACACACACACACACACACACACACACACACACACACACACACACACACACACACACACACACACACAAAAGAGACAGGGAGCAGTCTGTCTGTCTCTAACTGAAGCTTAAATCCTGTCGACTTTCATTTAGAGTCAAACAGCCAAAACACACCGAGTCTGTGTGTGTGTGTGTGTGTGTGTGTGTGTGTGTGTGTGTCTGTGTGTGTGTGTGTGTGTGTGTGTGTGTGTGTGAGAAACAGAGCGTGACAGAGAAAGGGTGTGTGTGTGTGTGTTTTACAGTCACCTGATGCTGTTGACACATTTTCAGACAGAAAAACAAACCATCAGGATCAAACCTTCATACCCAGACAGGTGGATTTAGAAACAATCCCTTCCCCACAGGGAGCCAATCACTGACCAACGTACCACCTGCATTAACATAACCAGCCTCACCAACCAATCACAGTGTCTCCCTGGGTTTAAACTGCAGAGCCAGTCCCCATGTCCGAGCCAACATGTTGCTTATTGCAAAACCAACAAACTGCTAAACTGCTAAACTCTCCAATCTGTGCAAAGTTAAATTCCACAACATCTCCCCCTCCTGCAGCTGTTGATTCTCAGCTGATAAAGATTCATGAGAAAATACAAAACAGTGGGACAGTTGACAACAACAAGCTCGTCACTGGGCGCAATAAAACTTTTGTGACATCCGTTCTCATCCAATTAGTCAAATATGGCCGCTTGGTCGATGCCGTTCACGTCTACATATGACATGTCAGGTGGTGTGTGGGTCCAACAACCCTCAGACTGTCATGCAGGGGTCCAATTCTCACTCCCTGCCTGAATGTGATGTTTTTTCTACACCTTACCATGTCCTCTTTCCCCTGCAACATAATGACATGCAGTGTAATCGCACCACGTGCTTGTGTTGACGTCACGGCAGCAGCATCCTGGAACGTCAACAGCAGACGCAGGAGGACGCACCGAGCATAAAATGTAGATGCGGACGTTCACTGACTAAGCAGTAACACTTTTGTTTTTGCAAGAAATCTACAGTTTGTTCTTGTTAATCTGTTCCAAAATAAACTTAAAGTGGTAAAACAACTCGTGTTTATGTTTGTTTCCTTGTGCAGCAAAAGCACGTCGTTTGGTTTAAGAGAAAAACTTCATGGTTTGGCTCAACATTTATGCAAGAGGCCAAAAGCATTTTCAGCATTGAAGAATGTGAAACTCCAATGTATATTATTATACTGTGTAGGTTTTTAAAGAGTTTATTTTGCTGATGGAGGAGGAGAATTTTCTCAGCACATAAAAAACACTTTATCCTTCACTTTATCACAAACATTCAACATCAACACATCTGGAGTTTTAGGAAAACTGACGTTGGAAAATGCTGTCAGACAAGGTTTACTTCTGAGGTTGAATGGAGTATGAGTAAAAAGTAGCATAAAATTGATTTACTCAGGAAAAGTACTTCATTAAATGTACTTAGTTACATTGAAGCACTGCTGTCAGCAGGCGTGTCACTGAAGCTGAATGTTTCAGAGCTGCAGGTTTCTCTGCTCAGTGTGACTCACTAAACTCGATCATCTGACCGAGGATTGGTCAGTGTAGCTGTGTGTGTGTGTGTGTGTGTGTGTGTGTGTGTGTGTGTGTGTGTGTGTGTGTGTAAAATTGACTTCACGGGTCGATGCTGCCATCTAGTGACTCTGAGCTGAACTGTCTGTTGGTCCCTGAAGCTTCAGAAAGAGAACCGGAGTCCCTACAGACATTCAGCGTTCACAGACAATCTTCACTCCCACAACGTCATGGCGACTCATATACGGACATTTTTTAATATTACTCACAGCTCTTCTCCGTCTGTAGCTTTGGTGTCCTGAACCAGGTAAACTGAACCAAAACTTCCCCGGCCCAGACTCTTCAGGATGCCGTATCGCTTAGCAACCAGGCCACTGCTGCCAGGGGGCGGGGCCTGGGCTGAGTCCACTTCCTGAAACCTGGGCATCATGTCCGCTCACCTGTGGACGAGGACAGGTGCACTGTGAGCTCAGACTCATCGTGGATCATCTGAGAGACACGCTGACACTACAACTACTACTAATAATACCAACAACAACAACAATAATGATAATGCTTCAGGTTTGACTGAAAACAGTGGCAAATGTTGGCATGAATAGAAAAATGTGTTTTATTTTTAAGTGAGAAGATAAAAAAGAGGAACAAAGGTGTTTTTCTGCGGTCCAGATTCAAAGCAAAAGAAAGAACAGATCAACATAAGATACAAACAATAAAATAAAAGGCAAGGTATAAACAAATGGTGCAATAACTTACAAAAAATGTAGTATAGTAGTGTAAATATACACAAAACAAAAAGTATATATATTTAAATGCAACACTTGTTTTTGCTCTCATATTTCACATGTTGAAGTTAAAGATTAAAGACTTTTTCATGAACTCAATAAATATATATCTCTCATATTTTGGTCATTCTCACTCTGGTGTGAGAGTGTGATCTGTGTTTCTGAATAAATTTTACAAACAATCCAGTCTGATCAGAGCGCGCTCCAGCACTCTGAGTATTTCTGCACATACCCTCAAATGTGCAGATTTTGCTCCTGACACTTTGCCACAGAGACTTTGAGGGAGCGTGCCGTTGTCATACTGGCTGCAAGAAAGCCCACCAAAGCTGTTCGTGAATTTAACGGTCATTTCACGACCAAAGGACGTCTCTCTCAATGTTGTTTCTGTAACTTTACTACCACACCCAACCGGCTCAGAGGATCCACATCAAGCATCACCTGCAACATCATCTCAGAGCAGCAACTTAACAGCTCATCCAACAGATTGTGCAACTGAAGAAATTCTGCAAAAACTGTCAGAAACACTCTCGAGAAAGCTCATCTGCTCATCGTCCTCAGCAGGATCTCAAGTTTGTCATTGTAACAGACTCGAGCTGACAGCTGCTCAAATCCCAGAGGAACCCTGTACCATCAAGAGCTAATGCCAACATTATGAACATAATGAGTCCCATGGTGGTGGTGGGGTTAGGGTACACGCTGGCATGAGCTGCAGAAAACAATCACAGGTACATTTACTGATGGCAGTTTACATGCACAGAAACACTATCCGCCACCATGACCTCACGACCTCGTGATGCTGCACGGCCCCATGTCGCAAAGGTGTGTGCACACATCCCAGTTCCTGCATGCAGACTCACCCGTCATGTCACCAGTTGAGCCTGTTTGTTCTGGATCATCATGATCCATTTCTGCAAACATCCAGCAACTTCACACAGCCACTGAAGAGCCGACAATCAACTACCTGATCAACTCTAAGTGAAGGAGCATAAGGAGAACGGTGTCACAGCAGATCCTGATTTGGAGTATTCGTGACCTAAAAATGCATTTCTGTAGCACTCGTCCGGTTAAAATCTGATAAATGTCTGTTTCTTCCACATCAAGCTGCATTTTTTAGAGTAGAATATTCCTGTGATCATCCCGGGACACACCTGTGTGCTAATCATGCGGTGTAATCAGTATCCTGATGTGCTCCACCTGGCAGCTGAGGGGAGGCTGCTGTGGCTCAGGGACGCAACAGGAGGCGGAGTCAAGTCAAGTCAGTTTTATCTATAGAGCCCATTATCACAAAACATGGTTTGCCTCAGAGGGCTTTACAGTGTACGACATCCCTCTGCCCTTAGACCCTCACATCACTGAGGAAAAACTCCTGAAAAAGAACCACTGTAACGGGGAAAAAAAAGGAAGAAACCTCAGGAAGAGCGGTAGAGGATGATGAGGGATCCCTCTTCCAGGACGGACAGACGAGCAATAGATGTCGTAAATAACAAATGAAATACAAATCATGGCAAAAAAGGAAAGAGAAAAGAGAGAGAGGGGAGAGAGGGGAGAGAGGGCACAGCAATAATAGAAACAGATGCATGTCATATTACAATAATGGTAGGTGTGAAATTAGTAATTGCTCTCTATGATGATGTTGAGAGAGATGATAACAGATGATGAAAACAGCAAGGCAAGATCACAGCATCGGCGCAACCAGGACCAGACCACGATCAGGGCGAGCGGGGGACACAGTATCAGTACAGCCACAGCACGAGCACAACCAAAGGCAGGATCACAGCATCAGCACAGTTATCACCACGGTCAGGCACAGTCAAGGTTACGGCCAGGATCCAGGGAAACTAGGAAACAAGGAGCAGGAACGCTCCCGAGAGGCAGCAGGATTAGCGTAGTGCAGTTCAACAGACCCAGGCTCTGTAATCGCGAGCCCCAGGCAGTGAGAGTACCACATGGCTATCACAGAGCTAAGCTAAGCTTGCACATGGCAATGCAGTTAAACAGACATGCATGATTTCTGATGGCAGCATTGAGAGAAGGAAAGGAGCTCAGCGTATCAGGGGAAGTCCCCCGGCAGGTTAAACCTATGTCAGCCTAACTATGGGCTGGTCCAGGCAGCCTGAGCCAGCCCTAATTATGAGCTTTATCAAAGAGGAAGGTCTTAAGTCTACCCTTAAAAGTTGAAACGGTGTCTGCCTCCCTGACCGAAAATGGAAGATGGTCCATAGGAGAGGAGCGTGGTAGCTGAAGGCTCTGGTTCCTAACCTACTTTTGGAAATTTTGGGAACCACAAGTAACCCTGCGTTTTCAGAGCGCAGTGATCTTGAGGGTTGGTAAGGAACTATGAGCTGTGACAGATAGGACGGAGCCTGAACATTTAGAGCTTTGTAAGTCAGGAGGAGGATTTTAAATTCAATCCTGGATTTCACAGGGAGCCAGTGCAGAGAAGCTAAAACAGGAGAAATATGATCCCTTTTCTTGCTTCCCGTTAAAACATGAGCAGCAGCGTTCTGCACCAGCTGGAGAGACCTAAGAGATTTGTTGGGGCAACCAAATAATAGGGAATTACAGTAATTATAGTCCAGTCTAGAGGTGACAAATGCATGTACTAATTTTTCAGCATCTGTTTGGGATAGGATATGTCTAATTTTTGCGATGTTACGCAGGTGAAAGAAAGCCGTCCTTGAAGTTTGTTTTATATGGGAGGCAAAGGATAAATCCTGGTCAAATAAAACTCCGAGGTTCCTTACAGTTGTGCTAGAGGCCAAGGTAATGCCATCTAGAGAAATTACATTGTTGGAAAAGGAGCTTCTGAGGTGTTTTGGGCCAAGAACAATAACTTCAGTTTTGTCTGAATTCAACATCAGGAAATTACGGCTCATCCAGGCTTTTACATCCTTAAGACATGTTTGAAGTCTAGATAGCTGATCAGTTTCATCTGGTTTCATAGATAGATATAATTGCGTATCATCAGCATAACAATGGAAATTTAAGGAATGTTTTCTAATTATGTTGCCTAGAGGAAGCATATATAAAGTGAAAAGGATTGGTCCAAGCACCGAACCTTGTGGCACTCCAAAGCAGACCTTTGTATGTGTGGAGGGTTGATCATTGATGTGAACAAATTGGGAACGATCTGATAAGTATGACTTAAACCAGGCTAGTGACGTTCCTTTAAGGCCAATTGAGGTTTCAAGTCTGTGCAGTAAGATTTGATGGTCAATGGTGTCAAATGCAGCACTGAGATCTAATAGGATTAAAACAGAGACCAGACCCGTGTCAGAAGCGATAAATAAGTCGTTATTAATTTTTACTGGTGCCGTCTCTGTGCTATGATGAACTCTGAAGCCTGACTGAAAGTCCTCGAATAAACTGTTGTCTTGGAGAAAGTCACAGAGCTGATGAGCAACCACTCTCTCAAGGATTTTAGAAATAAAGGGGAGATTAGATATCGGTCTATAGTTAGCTAAAATCTCAGGATGGAGAGTGGGCTTCTTTAGAAGAGGTTTAATGACAGCTACTTTAAAAGACTGGGGTACATAACCTGTTAATAAAGACGCGTTGATTATATCTAATAAAAAGTTGTCTAATAAAGGCAAAACTTCCTTAAGGAGCTTAGTTGGGATGGGGTCTAGCAGGCATGTTGATGGCTTAGATGCAGAAATCAAAGTATAGAGTTGATGAAGGTCAATGGGGGAGAAATGGTCCAGATAAATTTCAGGCCTTGCTGCCATATCCAGGCTATCTGAGTCCGGGGTCAGGTCAGTTGAGGGCAAGAGGTGATGGATTTTATCTCGAATAGTTATGATTTTATTATTAAAGAAATTCATAAAGTCGTCACTGCTGAGGGCCGAAGGAATACAGGCTCTATGGAGCTGAGACTCTGAGTCAACCTGGCTACAGTGTTGAAAAGAAACCTGGGATTGTTTTTGTTTTCCTCGATTAATGATGAATAATAGTTCGCTCTGGCATGGCGGAGAGCCTTCTTATACACTTTAACACTGTCCAGCCAGACTAAACGGGACTCTTCCAGTTTGGTCGAACGCTAATGTCTTTCAAATTTTCGCGATGTTTGTTTCAATTTGCGAATCTGGAGGTTAAACCACGGAGCTAATTTTCTTTGTTTCATTATTTTCTTCTTGAAGGGTGCAACAGTGTCGAGAGCTGATCGCAGTGAGCCAGTAGCATTATCGATGAGACAGTCAGTTTGAGAATGATTTAAGTTAGTAGTAGTGTGCTCAGTCGGGAGCAGGGAGGGAGAGGAGCAGGGAGGAGAGAGCAGGGAGGAGAGGAGCAGAGGGAGAGGAGCAGAGGGAGAGAGCAGGGAGGAGAGGAGCAGGGAGGAGAGGAGCAGAGGGAGAGGAGCAGAGGGAGAGGAGCAGGGAGGAGAGGAGCAGAGGGAGAGGAGCAGAGGGGAGGAGCAGGGAGGAGAGGAGCAGAGGGAGAGGAGGGAGGAGGAGAGAGAGAGAGGAGCAGAGGGAGAGGAGCAGGGAGGAGAGGAGCAGAGGGAGAGGAGCAGAGGGAGAGGAGCAGGGAGGAGAGGAGCAGGGAGGAGAGGAGCAGAGGGAGAGGAGGAGAGGAGAGAGAGGAGAGGAGCAGAGGAGAGAGGAGCAGAGGAGAGGAGCAGGGAGGAGAGGAGCAGGGAGGGAGGGAGAGGAGCAGGGAGGAGAGGAGCAGGGAGGAGAGGAGCAGAGGGAGAGAGCAGGGAGGAGAGGAGCAGGAGCAGAGGGAGGAGCAGAGGGAGAGGAGCAGGGAGGAGAGGAGCAGGGAGGAGAGGAGCAGAGGGAGAGGAGCAGGGAGGAGAGGAGCAGAGGGAGAGGCAGCAGAGGGAGAGGAGCAGGGAGGAGAGGAGCAGAGGGAGAGGAGCAGGGGGAGAGGAGCAGGGAGGAGAGGAGCAGAGGGAGAGGAGCAGGGAGGAGCCCTCGCTAACCAGAGCTAATGCTAACGAAGCTAACGGGCTAACAGTGAGCGGCTGTGAATACGCAGGAAAAGCCGCTGAGAGGAGACAGCTGTGAGAGATTCAGTAAAACTTGAGTGAGTTTTCAGTCACAGACAGATAAAAGCAGCCGCAGTCAGGAACAAGTTAGAAGATCAGCTGAGGATCGCTCGTAGGAGCAGCTCAGAGACGCTACCAGAGGCACAGACGAGAGACACCGGAAGTGATGTAACACGCTTACCCGCGGTACGTCACTGCAGGCAGGTCATCATCGGTCAGAGTCAGCGGGTCGATCCCTGACTCCTCATGTTGAAGTGTCCTTGCACATGACACTGACTTGCTGCCTTCACATGCTCCTCAGAGTCATCGTATTTACGAGTTACGAGCACGAACGGGCCTCCAAAGTTACGAGTGGGAAAATGGGGATTGCGATGACGCCTGCGCTGCTGAGTTGTGCTGTTTGTGTGACGTTTCAGGGCAGCAGAAATGGCACAAATCATGGAAACAATGTCAACAGTTGACAGTTTAAAAGATTTTTTCTCTTAGTCGCTCTCATTTACTTTTAGCTTTTTACTTTTTCAGTAAATGCATCTCATAGCTGGAGCAAGCAAACTTTTACCAAAACTAACATTAAAAACCTTATTTTAGAACAGGAGCTGCTGATTTGACGTCATACATGCATAAACATGGCGGGCAAAAGTCAATGTTTGGTCATCGTGTTTCTGCAGAAGCCCAGAAAGGACAAACCAAACACTGGCTCTAGATTTTCACATCGGCCACTGTAGTTAGAAACTGTGTCGTAAAAACACAGATTTTTTTTTTTTTTAACGTAAAACTGCTTTATTCCTGTTTTTTTTTACGGATACTTGTGCAGATAATTCAGCTCCCAGTACAAATCTGCAACTCACGGCCACTAAATCCCCCAAAATCTAAATCTTACACACTAGACCTTTAAACCTTTGGGAGAAAAGCTAAAGTATTGTAATTGCATGTGTTTTCAGTGTAAATATAGGTATTGTAAATAAATGTTAAGTGTAGAAAAGAAAAAAAAAAGTAAAGTTATGTAGGACATGAGTCTTATGAGCTTATTATTTGTTTCATCATTCAAATCTTGACCTCTCAACTGTCATATAAATAAAGCAGGGAAGAAAGTCCTCAAAAGTACCTCAAAGTTGGACTTTATGCAGTATTGAGTAATTTACGTTCCACCAGTCAGTGACAGCATCCACATGTCAAATAAAAAATAATCAAATGAGATAAAACAAAGATATGAGCGATTACATATATAAAAATGGGTTAATACAGTTAATCCCATCTCTATAGCTAGTTAACTCTACTGGATTTAATTTGAAAATGTTCATGTTCAGCAAAAATTACTCTTATTTTGAAGAGGTGACCGGATCCTAAGCTGTAATATTGCTCAATTATGTTTTCTAAGTGATGATTTTAATGAATTCAGTCGTTCATTAAACAGAAAGAAGAGAAAAAATCACGGAAACTTACCGTTAACTGCTCATGTATCAGCTGCTCGTGTCCGCTGATTTAAATGATTAAAGTGTTTGCGTGCGACAAAGAATAAAAGAAGAAAGACGCCGCGTCGTCTCGCGATAATAAGGTTTTAAACGAGCCAGTTTGTGTAAAATAAACAGGTGAGATCAGAAGTTTGTTTACCTGCAGCAGACTGCAGGGACCACTTCCGTGTTTGACCCCGTTTCCATGGATACCGAGTATCACATCTTTATTTACTTTCCTGTTTTTTTTTTTTCAGATTAACATATTTTTACATATTTGAATAGTTTATTTTGTTATTATTTTAGGCGCATTTGTTTCTATCATTGTTCTGTTTTTAATGTATGTCTCATTTGTTGCCGTTGTCACTCAGGTTTCTTCCACCAGGCGGTGATGTTTCCTCTCTTCTGATTCTTCTGCCTGCAAACCTGCAGACATCCAAACACCAGCAACAGCAGTGAAACCCTTAAAAGCACTTTTTACACACTTTTCATTTTACTCTGTGAATTTGCAGCTCAGCTCCTACAATAAGTCTAAAATACACTGTGGAAACTAAATAGTTACATTCAGACTGTTCAGGTCCAAAAATGCTCCATTGAAACCCATTCAAACTGACATTTTTGATCCCACAGCCATCAGAGCAGAAAAACAGGACTTGTATTATTTCTGGGTGTCATTCTGGGCTTTTGACTCTGAATTTGTCATTTTGACTATTTTCCACCTGATGAGGTCATTTTGACCATATTTGGCATATGGAGGAAATACATGCTATTTCCACTAGGTGACCTGTCACAGTCAATGTAGCTGCTGATCACTGACATATCCCAGACTGTCAGCAGCTACACTCACACACTGACATATCCCAGACTGTCAGCAGCTACACTCACACACTGTCCCAGACTGTCAGCAGCAAAAGAAGAAGGAGAAAAATCTACCTGGCATGCAGTATATTCACAGTAATTCTTTTATTGTGTTTTTTCACTTAAAAACATAGAGAAATCATGATAAATACCTGGCATTTAACAAAGTAAAATTTTGAAAATTAATGATTAGGATTGATGTTTGTTGAAAAAAATAACCTAATGAAAGTAAAAAAAAAAAATCATATTAATGTCTAAAATGTTTTAAACCTGTGTGGGTAATATTACAGCAGGCCTTAGGGGTTGAAGATGTACAATTTGACTCTTCAGTAATACTAATTTAATTTAAGTTGCTTAATTCTGAGCGTCTACACTCGCGCCAGCAGCTCAAAGAGTCTGTGCTTCGACACAATGAAGAGTCTGTAATAAAGCAGAATTATCCTTCATGAACAGACTTCAAAATAAACTCTTATCAGCTGTCATTGAAATTCATGTGAGTTGTTTTTAGGACTAAATTTTACCTTATTTAGTCACAAGGTCTTGTATCTGTGAACACGCTGAGTTCCCTCCTGCACATTCACATTGTATCAACATTATAATAAACCGTGCTGCAGCCATCCATCAGCAGCAGCTGCTGCATCCAGGAAATGCAGCGGCCTCCAGGGGGACGCGAGGCAGCCGTGACTCATACCTCCCCATCATGCCCTCCACTCCCTAAGCCAAACAAACACACATTTTCTCTCTGCAGTGTGTAGAGCCACTGTGTTCAGAGTGTAGAGCCTCAGTACTGGACTTTTTTTCTTTTTAGCCTCACCTGCTATGATCATTTAATACTTGATTAATTTAATACTTCTACGTTATCAGTCAGTCTATAAGACATCTGTGATAACAACAAACAGAGTTTAAAGTGTTTTTTCAAACCGTTTTAGTCCAAAAACACAGGGCAATTAAAAAAATTATCGCATAAAAGTTTTTATGCTCGCATGAGGTGATATTTTAGGCGATTCAAAGAAGCTTTTCTTGGTCACATGATGCTATGAACTATGACCTATGAACTGGCTCCCTCATGATGCAGCAGCAGCTACAAGAGCCGTTATCGTGAACTATCAGCTCCCAGAAATCCCTCCTACGTGGGAGCGGCCACGTATGAGGGGCTCGCCTTTCCATCATGGCTCCATAACACGCCTATAACATGCCTCCATCGGCTGCTGGATGCCTGAACGTGCTGCCGCAAGGTTCGTTCTCATGACTGAGACGGAAAATAACACAGAGGTCTTCTGTTTAAGTTCATTAAGTGGAACACTAAAGTAACCTAACTTTAAATATATTAACATAAAAATATTACAAATTTTCTTTATATTTTTCTTCTTATTTGATTTGGTTTGTTTTTTCTAATGATTCTCTCTCTTTCCTTTTTTTCCACTAACTTTTTGCCATTTTGTGGGATGGTTCATGCTGATTGCCTTTTTGCCATGTTTTGTAAAGAAATCAAAGTAATAAATTTGCTCAGGCGTCAAAGGTTTACATGCTTGTGAAAGGTGTCTGAACACAGCACAAGAAAATACATTTCGATCCAGGTTTCAAAGTGTTAAAGATGAACCACTAAAAACTCTGTTGTGATCTTAAATAAAATGTAAAAAGTGATAATCTTTCATCTTTCTGCAATCACATTAAATCCAACAGTCATTACATTTTACACATTTAAGACATTGTTTAACTGGATTTCAAACAAAAAACGTGGAGCTTTAAGCTTTTTCTTCTCTCTAAAAAAAATTAAATTCCTTATTCCTTTTTTAAGACCTCTTATTTAATGTGAAGATAGAAATGTTACCTGATCAGATCCAGGAGCGGTCACATGGCATTCCACAGGGATCAATCTTAGGACCTCTGCTCTTTCTAATATGTAAGTTATACAAATTTTAAAATTTTTACTCTATGCTGATGATTAAGATTTGTTTGTGAGTTCAAAATGTGTCTTTGGCATTTAGATGCACTACATTTAGTAGGCACTGAATCGATTTTAAGGGCTGAAAATAGAAAAAACTGTTCGACCCAGGTTTTTTTTATGTCATCTGCAGTGAAGCTACGGCAAAAGGCCAAACCACAGTAACCAAATTAGGGTGGCTTATTTAATCATTACACATTATATAACACACATTAGGATTATACATAACATTGCATCTGGTTATTTGTCGTTGTAAAAATTTAAATTAAAAAAAATAATGAATTTATTTGATCAAAGTTCTTCTCTGGATCTATTTTAGTTCAATTTTAACCTGATTAGGTGTGCTTTTTAAATCTGAGTTGGCAGTGGTTGGAATTTTAACAAACTTAAAACTACCGTGAGACAAAAACGGTGCAATGAGCCTTTAATTTACAACATGCAACAAATCACAACTTGTAGTTTAAACACACTTTTAAAAAATGTAGAAAAACAACACAAGTCATGTGAGCTCTTTGTGATGTGACTTATAATACTGTGGACATCTTTTCTTCTAAAACATAATTAAATCACGTCATTTCTCCACCCCACCAGCACAGACCTATCCTTTTTAAATGTGGTTCCATTATCTTCATTATTTTTTTCCTCATTGAAACCAAGGCGGCCCATTAGCTTGCAAATAGCAGGTTAATGGATCGATCTCAACAACAACAGAACATTAAGGCACTTTGGAGAAAAATCTAGACAATCTGAACTATCAGGGCGTCTGAGTCCACTGGGGTCTGTTCGTTTTTTTAACGACCACAATGGTGTTTTTTTTAATGTTTTAGCTCATAAGCTGGTGGTGCTGATCCAGAACCGAGAACTGACAACTCATGAATCACTTACATATCCATCACAAAATTCCTCACAGGAACAATACTGAAAATCACCACGTTATTGGCGATTCTCTGCACCATCGCCTACACACCTGGTGTTACACAATCTTCTGAACTGTTAGTGATAAAAATGAGGCCTATCTGAGTGTAAACTAACAAAAACTCACTCTGACCAAGAAAGGTCCCTTCCATTTAAGTCAATACAATCAATATAAATGTGTCCAATAGAAAAGACTGATTTAACTGATTATTATAATTGATTTTAACAAAATCAATCTTTATTTGCTCCATACCACCTACCATATGATATAATGGACAAGAAATTCAAGAGTGCCAAAAGTGCCAAGACTGGATTTATGCCTCTTGATTGTTCGCCTCCAAACACCATAACAACACCACAAGACCATTCAATGTAATCAAAAGGTCCAAAACAACAAATATTTAATTTGAGATTTTTTTTTTTTTTTTTTTACAACTGCTGATACCAAGGTCAAAAAAAACGTCAAGTTACCCTAAACAAAAAAGGTCCCTTCAAAATAACTATTATACACAAATTAAGGAAGAAAGCCCACCCCATCTTCAATTTCATAAGGTTTTCACTAACTTTAATGACAGAGACCTTTTTCTATCAGGGTAATTCACCCTTTTTTTGTTACTTTAGACCCATCTGAAAGTCTCTAAGCAGATTGCCATGAAATGTCCATCCAGGATCATAACATTTCTTATTATGGTCCTGGATCAGCGCTTATGAGCCACCAAACTACAGATCATTCACCAACCTTCGGTGTCACCCAGTGGACGTTCAGCCCAACATCAGGTCACTTTGCATCAGTGAGAATAGATAGCATCATTAAGCATCAGAAAATACATACGTGCCAAAATAAATAATGTAAACAGTCTGGTTCTGTCCAGCCTGGGGCCAGAATGAATCTCGTGTGAAAGTTTGTGTTTTAAGAATCTCCAGTTTTTCAAATCTTGACAAGATGTTAACAGTTACATCTTAAAGTTTGCATCATCAGAAGAGTTGAAATGTTTGACGGACAGATTCATTCTGGTTCCACACAAAACGTCCAGGCAGCAATATATAAAACCCGCGTTAGGGTCAAAAAATAAAGGATGCACCAATAAAAAATATCCGAATTGATACCAAAACTGGATACTGGGCAGATACTGATGGAAAAACTTGGTATATCAAAAGTTCAACAATAGAAATAGAAAAATCTTGAAACAAATCAAAAGCACGCAAAATCGCAATTATTTTTGTACAGTGAAATTAATCAAATGCTTCAGGTTCTGGTGTACATTTACATCAGATTTGATCATTTAATTATGGTCAGCTTAAATTGGTATCAGCATTTTAAGAAGTTTTATCAGTGCATCTATAATGAAATAAAGCTTTCATATGTCAAAAAAACCAGACCAAAAAGAAAATACAGTACGATGAAGCAGCAAATACACAGCATATGTGAACATCTTGGACCTTCACAGAAAGTCAAAAACAATATCTGAAAGTGAAATGCAGCAATGTTTAAGTTTGTAGAAAAAAGCTTTTGAGTAGTTGTGACTATAACAGGGAGCTACAGTGGAAAGACCCCGACACGCTGTGTGACTCAGCTGAGAGAGACGTGGTCAATCTTTTTGGCTATTGATCCAAAATGTTGGTTGTAGATCAACGCTGTGAGACACATCTATCAACTTAAGCCGCTGGTTAAGAAGTTTAGGACTGAAGATATGACCAAGAGGTCCAGAAATAACCTGATTTATTTGTGGTGGCCCACCACGACAACAACATCCGTTGCCAAATTTTGGTTTTATATTTTTGGAGCTGGACCATTGATTAGGAGCATTATTGGATATATATATATACATATACACCATCCATCCATCCATCCATTTTCTTCCGCTTATCCGGGGTCGGGTCGCGGGGGCAGCAGCCTTAGCAGGGAAGCCCAGACTTCCCTCTCCCCGGCCACTTTGTCCAGCTCTTCCGGGGGACCCCGAGGCGTTCCCAGGCCAGCTGTGAGACATAGTCTCTCCAGCGTGTCCTGGGTCTTCCCCGGGGCGTCCTGGAGGCATCCTAATTAGATGCCCGAGCCACCTCATCTGGCTCTTCTCAATGCGGAGGAGCAGCGGCTCTACTCCGAGCTCCTCCTGGATGACCGAGCTTCTCACCCTATCTCTAAGGGAGAGCCCAGCCACCCTACGGAGGAAACTCATTTCGGCCGCTTGAACCCGCGATCTTGTTCTTTCGGTCACTACCCAAAGCTCATGACCATAGGTGAGGGTAGGAACGAAGATCGACCGGTAAATCGAGAGCTTTGCCTTTCGGCTCAGCTCCCTCTTCACCAAGACAGACCGGTGCAGAGTCCGCATTACTGCAGACGCTGCACTGATCCGTCTGTCGATCTCCCGCTCCATCCTTCCCTCACTCGTGAACAAGACCCCGAGGTACTTAAACTCCTCCACTTGGGGCAGGACTTCATCCCCGATCCGGAGGGGGCACGCCACCCTTTTCCGGCTGAGAACCATGGTCTCGGATTTGGAGGTGCTGATTCTCATTCCAGCCGCTTCACACTCGGCTGCGAACCGATCCTCTCACTGGATCGGTTCGCAGCCGATGAAGCCAACAGGACCACATCATCTGCAAAGAGCAGAGACCTAATCCTGAGGTCACCAAACCGGACCCCCTCAACACCCCCTCAACACCCTGGCTGCGCCTAGAAATTCTGTCCATAAAAGTTTTGAACAGAATCGGCGATACATATACACCATTTGGTTATGTGGTTGTTACACTGCATCACACTCTCGGAGTGCAGAGCATACTCTGGGACAGACGGAGCAGCAGAACACCAGGCGCAGAAAAGCAAAACCTGACTGTGTATTGCACTGTGTTGAAAAGTTTGTTTTCACTCGCCTTTCTAGCAGCTGTTTCTCTCAGCTCTGATACAACCAACTGATCAATTCTTGATCAGTGAATTAAGTATGAACTGTCATTTGCGTTAACATTCATTGCCCAATCTAAACTGCTACAACCAACATTTTATCACATGTATCTCACAGTGTGACTTACGGTGAAGCTGTCCGCTCGCTCGCTGTCGTAACACAGCGTGATGGGGCTTTAAGGGATGCACCAGAAGTAAGACAGTAATCTGTATTCAAGTCCATTATATTATATATTTGTCCAGTAAACCTAAACTTCCACATGGTTCTAGTCAAAGTGAAACATTCGATTTTAATCAGATTAAATCCTTCATTCTGTTCTCGGAGCTGCTTCGGAGGAAAAATGTAAGGACACATCAAGTGCAAAATCCGAAGCATCACACTAAGATTTTTGGCATCTGATTAACAGTAAGGCAGTAATCTGAGGATTGACGTCTCTGACTGAAAGCGGAGTTCAGTTTCACATCATCAAGAGTTTTGTAACAAGAAATGGCAGGAAAGTTTCCCACTAAATCACAGACCACAGCCTCTGTCTTCAGCACCTGATTTAACTGAGTTTTAATTCTACAAACATTTCTCGAAGAACAGCACTGCTGCCGCTTCAGAAATCATTTGATTTGTTGAGTTAAACTTTCCAGTTTTCCAGAATTTTCCATTAGTTACCTCACTGTCTTGACTCTGACTTGAATGTCATGGAAACAAATCTGGTGAATATTTTTACCATTACGTACTTTGTTTTATATCTTTGGTGTTTCTTATCACATCTCACGCTTTTTTTCTTAGTATCTTTTTCCTTGTCTTTTTTAGGCATTTAAAATCGTAATCCAAAAACTTTGATAAGGAAAAAATATCCTTATTTAGCCTTTATGAGCAACTTAAGTCTCTTCTGCACTTGTTTATGGGCCCCATAATGCAGGAGATCTGGATTATTTTATATCGGAGGCGTTTTTGGCTTCATGTACCACTGAGCAACTTTCACAGAATTAGCTGAGCTCCGCTCCAACGCTGTATCCAGTTCTCTCAATGCATCTATGTTAATAACTACAATAAGACTTAATTATCATGTGACGAGTTGGGATGAGATCGTGTTGCTTTGTGTCGTATCTAGACTTGTATCTAAACTTTTTAACCATTTTCTCAGGCTACCAAACAGGGTAACTTTTCATGGTTAGGATGTCCTTCTCCAGTTTGTGCACGATACCATCAGAAATGTTTGTAGAACTAAAAAACAAAATGAATTTTAATCCCAGACTGTTTGCCATTAGTGCACTATTGGGTGGACTTCAGTTTAATGGCACAGAAACTCTGATTGGTCGGAAAACTACGGAGCTGGGGGCCACATGACATGGAAATCTGCGTGCAAAGACTAATAAAGTGTTTACAATCACTAAATTAAAGCACATATTAATAATCAGCTGAATAGTAAAAATACTACAACATGCAAGAAAAAGTTCAGCCCAGGAGAGGTATTTTGAGATATTTTGTGCTTCAACAGTCAAGGAGAATCGTACAAATGCATTTTGACCTCTGATTGTTTTCTATTGAGTGCATCATGCCGCACATTTGTAGTTTTTCCACTATTTTTCTGACACCAGGTGTTGTGCTTTAATTCAGCTGGAGTGACAATTAAATGCTGCATCACTTTAAAGCCTTTTTAAAACAATTATGTTTGCCTCTTTTTAATCTGAATGCCTACTGAATTCTACAAGTCAGTTTTATGATGTGCAGAAATGTATTGACCCATGCATTTTTTTATCTTTATCCACACTTTTGATGTATCAGTCAGTTTGTATAATTGTTAATGCTTTTGCTCGTGCATACATTCTGTCAATCCATGTTTTATTAATATGCATTAGTTTTTTTATTGCATTTACGAACTATTAATCTGTGGCAACTTTTTATGAATCTATACGCACTTTTTTTTATCTGCGTGAACAATTTTTAATGCACACTTAAATTTTATTAATCTGTGTGATTTTAATAAATTCCTATGTGTATTAATCTGTGTAAACGTTACATTCATTAATACATAAATTCTATTCTAATATTTTTTAATCTGTGCATCTGTTCATTAAGCTGTATGTACCTTTGATTAATCCGTGTGATTTCTATCAGTGTCTTTGCGTATTAATTTATTTGAATCCATGTCTATGTTTGATTAATCTGCACATTTTCTAATGTATGCATAATGTCTCTAATCTGATGTTACATTTTTAAATTAATGTGTACAAATTCATCTGTACATTTTCTTTATTATGTTTTTTTAGCGCTTTATTAAAAAGCAGATCGTGTTTGAAAAATATGTGCGTAACCTTTACTAATCTGTGCGGCAGATTTCCAGTAATTTTTTCTACCATATGACCCCGTGACAGGCTCCATACAAATCATAATCACTTTTTCATTTAATGTGAATGTTTCTCTCTTTTTCTGGCATCATTTTAAACTGTTACTGATGTGCTTTCTGATAACTCTGATTGGATTTAAATTGCAATGATTAACAGTTTGTTTTCTTAAAAAGCACCGAGGACAGTCGTATAGGTCCCGTCTGTGAGGAAAAAACTGGACAGCACGGTGGGACTGTAATAACTGCTGTCCTTTGATACTGAACTCATGGCTTCTGACAGCAAATTGATTTCCACCGCAGACTGCGAGTCTGACTGTGGGATGTTAATGTGATGCTTCATGGGAGTTACTGCCGCACCCACATAAAGGAGATTTAGATGATAGTGATGGTACCATTAATATCTCAAATCAACGGCACACTTTTTTCAGCACAGCAGTGAAATTACTGTTTGAAGGATTCAGCTGGTGTCATTTCATATTTTTGTTCTTGTCAACAAATGACAAAAATCCTGCTTTTCTTCGCACTATAAAGTCTCACATGTTGATTTTACTTTAAAAAAATTGAGGAAACAACAAAAATGTAAGTAAATATAACAGTTAATTTATGTTTACTTTATATCTAATTGTTAAGTTTACTTAAAATGTTGTTATATTTACTTGTAGAGTGCACGCCTAATATGCAGAGGCTATGTGTTGTTTTTAATCAACTCATCTTGCAGGATCAAGGACAAATTGTAATTTTAATTTTTCTTTCCTGTCATTTTTCTTGCTGTTCTATAAAATAAAGGCCACACAAGCCTACAAAATAAATAATGAAATTAAAAAATAGCTTGAAAGCTTTAATTAAATCAATCTTTCTAAGGTTTTAGCAGTTTCAGTAAACCAAGTTTACCGTGCGATATATATTTGTATTCCGCTGGTTGCAAACTAGTCAGTCATATTTGTATTTTCTTTAACATGTAAATAAAATCGAACTTGCACATCTTTTAAGGTCATAATTGCCGAAATCCTCTTTGTCATGATAAAGTTAAGTCAGACTAACTTGGTTTACTGAAGCTGCTAACACTTACAAAAAACTTCAAATTAATGTTTATATTCATGTTCACTTTCCTTTTTAATCGGTTTCCAAGATTATTTTAGGGAAGATCAAAATGTCAGATTTCACAGTGTGGGGACTATTTTCAGCAGCGGATTAATGCACATTTTGGTGCTGAGTGAGTGTTTCTGACAGACCTCTTCGTAGATCAGTTTTGATTTGGTTTGTTGACAATAACAAAAATATTGATTACCACCAGATTTATCTTTAATAACAGAGAAAAGCAGCACTTTTTCCTAGTTTTGTGTTTGTTTTTGCATTGTTAGCATGCTAATGTTTCCTTTTGTTTCAATTCACATAAATTCGAGCATGCCATTGTTTTTTTTTTAGCACACATTAGCCCCTGAGTTATGTTTTAGCATGCTAACAAAGTCATTAGCATGCATGTTGTTTTCTGTAAAATGTCAGCGTGTTAATGTTTGTTAGCACACTGTAGCATGATAGAAGTGTGCTAACAAAAATTAGCTTCGCTGGCTAACAGGGCTATACTGTGCATTGTCAGTGCTGGGCATTTAAGAAAGGTGATTTTTAAAAAAGAGCGCAATACATCCGTGGTCCAGTGTGTTTTTTTCTGAGCTAGAGGAAAGAATGTAAAAAGCTGGAATGGATGAGATATCTGATGACGAATCGAGCAAATCAAGCTGTAAACCACCGAGGAAGTGAAACAAAGAGGCGACTTGTGACTGCGGCTGCACTCTGACACGTGTGAGATTTTGGCGGGAAAATGTCTGGATTGTTTTATGGCACAACAGGCAGAGGGCGCTGTTCTTCAAGAGCTGAAGCAGCTTCAACTTTTCTAAAAAGCTTCTCTAAATCTTCAGTAGCAGACGGTGGAAGGAGGGAAAACTAAAAAACAAACATGTCTACCATTTCCAGGAGGGAAAGTCGGGGCGGGAAACAGCAGGGGATGATGGGAAATGTAGTTGAGGGAGTGTTCGCACTGCAGTGTCATTCGTTGATTTTACTAATACACTGATGGTTAAAATGTGACTGAGCACCTTTAACATGAAAATGTGTCCTTAAGTAAATGTATTCTGTATATCTGAGTAATACTGTATCTACGGTCCCATCAGAGTCGACGGTCGGGGATATTTACGTTTCAAAACGACGGCTGGTCCTGGAACAGCTGCTCCGTTACCTCCGCAGTGTGAATTATAATCCAGTCAGGTTCATTATCCAGGCGGTTGCTAGGCAGAAAAATGACCAGGACACAGCAAACTGCCGTCACAGCCGTCTGGGTAACTCATGACAGAGCGCTCCTTACACCGCTGCACCTGAGGGAGCGAGGAGGGATGAAAGGAGGGAGGAAAGGAAGGGACCATGAAGGAAGACAAGAAGCAAGGACGAACAGAAAGATGGAGAGATGGAAGAAAAGACAGGAGGAAGAATGAAAGACAGGACAGAAGGAAAGAAGGAGAAACGGATGGATGGAGGAAACGAAGGGAGCATGATGGAAAGATGGATGCAAGGAAGGAAAGCAGAATGAAGTAAGGACAAAAGGAATGAAGGGTGGATGGAAGGATAGGAGGAAAGAAGAAGAGAAGGAGGGAAGGATGGCAAGGAGGACGGATGGAAGGGAGGAAGGAGGGACAGAAGGTGGAAAAAAGGGATTTTTTATTTCATTTGAATTGGTTGTTTGATTTGATTCATTATTATTATTAATAATAATCATTTTTACTACTGTTTCCTGTGTTATAATGTGATGTTATGTTTTAAGACTAATGGGAATCCCCACAATTAACAAATAAAAGTGACATGAAACGATTGAAAGGAGACAGAAAGATGAGGCTGTGACTGCAGTAAAAATAATCTCATCATGTGAATCGCTCTCACATGTCCGATTATCAGCAGAAGTTTCTCTCATGAAACACACAGTTGGTTCAGTGTTGTTAGAAATCTGATATTCTGCCTTTCAGTTCCCCTTCAACGGCTCATTAGCACCATTAGCATCGACGGCATTCCTCACCAAAACCAGCAGACACAGTGAGTCAGTGTCACACGGTCTCCTGTTTATTTACACATGTAACTATGAGGATCCTTCATTTTTAATGATACCGATACCATCATCGAGACCCCTTAACGATCAAAGGCGTTATCAATACTTTTCTTAATTTGGTGAAAAGACTGGGCGACAATACATTTTTCACAGAAGTGGGTTAATTGTCACTTTCAGTCATGTTTTTAGTGATTACAAAACAAATGATTGTTGCTCATGATAGGATGTAAAAAGGTTGTAATTCCATCTCTTACTATCCATTTAATTTAGCTGAGAAAACAATTTTCTTTTTCTTAATGTTACATTTGAACACATCACAATGAAGGTTTACTTAGCTTTGCCTAATAGTCATTTTACTGAGCCGACCTTAAACACATCACAATGAAACCTTTTGCAGCCTCGTTTATTTAGCTAAGCTCTTTTCCTGACAATTTTAACTGGGATTTCACCAAGTGAACGTTTGTGCCAAATATGAAGAAATTCTCTCAACATTTTCTTTAAATAACACATGAACAAGAATGAGACGGATGCAATGTCACATTGACCTTGACCTCTGACCTTTGGCCATCAAAATCTTATCAGTTCAATGTTAAGTTCAAGTGGATGTTTGTGCCAAATTTTAGGAAATTCAAGATCGGCAAGATCGGACTTACCGGTCTGATGAGAGCCGCAGGTCACACTGTAAGACGTCCACAAACTAACGGCCATCAGGAACGTCGCTATGAACCCAAACACCTGCAAACACACACACAATCAGCTCATCGATGAATCCGAGTGAACATTTGTGTCAAATTTAAATTAATTCAGTCAAGGTGTTCTTGGGGTATTGCATTTGCAACGAATAAGACAAATGCAAGGTCATTCTGGCCTTGACCTTTGATCACCAAAATCTAATCAGTTCATCCTTAAGTCAACTTGAACATTCATGCCAAATTTGACGTAATTCCCCCAAGGTGTTCTTGAGATATTGCACTCACAAGAATGAGACAGAAGAGGTTACTTTGACTTTAACCTTTGACCTATGACCACAAAAATCTAATCAATTCCATCATGAGTCCAAAATTTGAGGAAATTCCTTCAAGGAGTTCCTGAGATATTATGTTCACCAGCGCAAAGGCATAACGAAAAACAAAATATAAAACACATTTTTCAGGGCGATATGAGGTTTTGAAGAAAGTGATTAGTCAGACAAACGATGTTATCAGCGCAGAAGTCAATGTGACTTCCTGTGAAATGAGAGGGGGGACAGACGGACAGAAGCAGGAAGGACAGAGGAAGTCCCGGAGGAATTTTAATATTTTTGCCTCAGCGTGGAGGGCGGTCACACAGAGCTCTCACTCTGACTCTGCTCTCCCAACCATAAACCAGATAATTCGATAAAAGAATGAAAACAATCCTTTGTGCAGAGCACAAAGTTTCCGGATGGAAATTACACTTAAAAAACGTTCTTTACGTGCAGCTGCTTTCCTTTAACATTTTATTTACTCTACATACTTTTATACTCTACATACATGGATCCTCTTCTAAAAGATTTCAAATGCTTACAACTGCATCATCATGAGCAAACTCCATCCACTTAAAGGGGAAATTCAGTCCAATCAGAGTTAGTAGTAAATGTAGTCCACTGAAGCAGGAAATTCTTAACTCCTCATTTTTGACCAAAAACGAGAGTTTGCAGGTGCGAAATAAGTTTCTGCATGCATTGCTCTCACTGGAGGTGCTGGTGCCGCAGTTAGAGGCAGGAAGAACCAAAGGCTGCCTCTGGATTGATGGGACTCCCTAAAAGCACAGCATTTTACCCAGATGGACATGGTTTAGCAGGACGCGGCAGGGCATGCTTCAGAGAGCACCTTTACCAACTCAGCCCATACTGAGTGCACGTTCACACGGTATCATATGACAACCTCTGTGCACGGTGACGTCGCAGCACCGCTTCATGCACGCCCGTCCTGTTCTCCTACGGTGTGTCATTACAAAGATACATCCCCAACTACTGGCCTGGCATGCACACTACAGCACTTTAGGTTGTTTATGCTGATCCTTGCACATGAGGATCGACTCATAATGTTGTCATGTAAACGTGGATTTTTTTTGTCAAATGCAAAGGAACGATTTTTTCATTTTCAGTAGGGCCGTTCTCGTCTAAACGCGGCCTAAATAATGACGTTCTGCTGCTCCATTTGTGCCCAGAGTACACACTGCGATCCGAGACTGTAGACAATGTATAAACAAACTTTATAATTATTCCAACAGTGCTCCTACTGAACAGTCCTGGTCCAAAAATATAAAATCAATAGGTGGCAGATGTTTTTATTGTAGAGGGCAGCAACAAATAAATGAATACTGCAATAAGGAAGTAACTGCTTCAAATGACTATATTTGCCGTCACCACTGGTTGGATATCCACATAAAAGGCGTCAAATTTGCACTTTTAAGAAAAATAATCCCTGGCTTCAGTTTTATCTTTTCCACTGGTGCAGTATTTTCAAACATGCCTTGGCGCTCGTGCTCACAGACCCCGGCTCAGACTCCAGAGGGACTGAGAAGTGGTCTGAGGTGAGAGGATCAGAGCAGCCGGCTGACACTGAGTCTGTCCTTCACTCTGTGAACATGAAACACAACACGCTGCATCAAACTGTAACACGACTCCTCGATATCACCGTCTCCTAATCAGCCTACAGTAAAGGAATAATCATTATTGCTTGGAAATCTTTTTATTGCCTCAGTTTTATCTATTTTATTTTTTGAAAATGTAGTTATTTAAGGAGGCTACTGTTCCTTGAATTCACTTCAGTGGTTTGAGTTCATAACACCTCTGTTGTTATGAAAACACGTGTCGCTCCCCGCTGATGAACTGGCGCTCTGCTTGACGTTACCTTTATTATCAGACTCGGGCTGTTTACGCAACAACCGTTCTTGCATGAAACGCTTCACTTTTGTTGCGGTTTGGCCTTTCGTTCACATGACAACGGCATTTTGGGAGCCTGAAAACACAAACTTTTGAAACGGGGTTCCAGCATGTTATTTTTGAAAACACCACCCCTTCTGTCGCCGTGTTAGCAGGCGATGTGCGGACCCTGTGTGAAAGGTGACGTCATAGCCGCGCTTCACGCATACGCGTCAGACAAAAAGCCACGCGCAGTAGGAGGACAACAATAACAAATGGCGAATTACTGAGCTGTGTTTTTGCTGCGGACTCTACGGACCACCGCTGTGATCAGCGAAGACGTTCGCCATCGTTTGTTTATACTCAACGCTCTGAGTAAGAACGCCTTTTTGCTCAGGCCCCTGCTCTTCTTCTGTGGTGTGTCATCACAAAGTTAGACCGCCAGTTACTGGCCTGGCAGGCATACTGCAGCGTTTGCAGTGTTTTTGCAGATTCGTGCACACAAGGATCGTTTTTCTCGTATGAATGCAGGTTGTTGTTTTTTTATTTAAAGGAAAGACTTTACGTTTTTAGTCGGGCCATTCTCATCTAAACGTGGCCTCAGAGGTGGAAGGTGTGACCATGTCCTCTGCAGATTTACCCAGGTATCCCGGGGTCTGTGTGGTTACGTACCGATGCGACCACCAGCGCTGAAACTCCTCCACTCGTCACAGCAGCAGCGATGGAGGCGATGAAGATTAGGACGGTCCCGACGGAGTAATGAAAGAACTCCTGAAACAGCAGAAATGAGATAATGTGTGTGACAGAGGGTTTAATCCCAGACACGGAGACACTGGGACACTGAGACACTGGGACACTGAGACACGGAGACACTGAGACACTGGGACACTGAGACACTGGGACACTGAGACACTGGGACACTGGGACACTGAGACACTGGGACACTGGGACACTGAGACACTGGGACACTGGGACACTGGGAGCTGACACTGGGGACACTGGGACGCTGAGACGCTGAGACGCTGGGACGCTGGGACGCTGGGACACTGAGACACTGGGACACTGGGACACTGGGACACTGGGACACTGAGACACTGGGACACTGGGACACTGAGACACTGGGACTGAGACACTGGGACACTGGGACACTGAGAGGGAAACGTCCTAATTGCTCCTCCTCATTGCTTCATTACCCACCACACAATAGTTCTCTTCTTTCAGGCCTCTAAACTCTTAATTATCCGTCTGTCTGCTGGCTGACCTAATCTGTGCGTGAGGCTGACTTTCACTGAGGTTATTCTGTCTTCTAACGGTGGATTATCAGCATACTACTGCTTTGTGCAAAGAAAACTAGCATTATCTGATTTTAAACTCTCATAGATTAGCCGTGGTATCAATCTGACTAAAATGTGAAACTTAGCTCAGTGTACAGTTGAGTGGACAGTGAGCAGAGAGGAAACTTTCAGTGCTACAAAAAACTGATAAAATTCAGAAAGTGCATCTTTATCATAAACAAATGAGATGAAGCAAACATGCAGTGTCATTGCAGAAGCTTCCTTCCTTCCTTTTTTAAGCCAAAAGACGCATTTTGCATTATTTCAATAATAGCACATCCTGTCAGAGACACTGGGGATCAGACGGTCATAAGTTACACAAGCTCAATAAAATGCAACAGTGAAACAGACTAACGTGCAGATAGACGTGTTTGATAAACCTGCTGAAGGAGGATTTCATCTCTGCAGCCTGAAAAAGTTTTCATATTTCACAGACAGCTGGAGAAATTCTTCCTGCTCACCGTCAGCGGCCAGTTGATGCAGGGCATCTTCTGCTGCAGCCTGAACAGGTGCATGAGGAAGAAGATGAGGAAGGCGATGAGGAACCACAGCGCCACCACCTCAAAGTACTGGATGGCCGCCCAGTTGGGCCAACCACGAACACAACGCACGCACACGAAGGCGACGAGCAGGGCGAGCTGGAGGAAACAAATCACAGCGTATAGCCGTTTCATCAACAATGAAATTTTAAAGTGTTTACATAAAACGCCATAAACAACGATGCAAAGTGCAAAAAAATCAATTAAAATTAACTGATTAAAAACTTTAAGAGCTGGAGAATAGAAAAAAACAAGCTAAAATACTGAGACAGGTTTTAAAACAAAAAAATAAAAGTTAGGGTGAGTGTGAGAAATTAACCTTGAAAACTGGGGAAAATGGTTTGATTTCTTTCAAAAACATGGAAAGAAAGCAATGAGCAACTTAAGAAAAATGATTTAACAAGTGACTAAAAAAAAGTCAAAAATGTACAGTAGCCTAAAAAAGGCAAAAAAGAGCTTAAAAAAGGCAAAAAAAAAACCCCTAAATAATAGCCCCCAAAAAAGGAAAGTAGAAAAAAGGTGCTTAAGAAAAACTATGTGACATAATTTCAAATAAAGTCTTATAATTATAAATATAGTTGAATGAACATTTTTGCATAGATTTTTTTATTCCAAACCTACTCATTTCTAGTTGACAACTTTTTTCCGATGTTTTCGAAAGAAACCAACCCACTGCTCAGAGTTCAAAGACTTAAAACTGAACCCAGCACAAGAAAAATGATGTTGTTTCCGGTTTTAAAGGGCTGCTTAATATTCAAATTGGTCATCAAAGCTAAACATCGCTTTAGTACTCTGAAGCCTGTAAGTCTGCTGATGGTCCACACTGTTCTCGCTGTCAGGAAACAGTTTAGCGCGCAGCCGACTGATGAGGAGAGCTGCGTCTGACATCGCTCACGTCTTACTGAGCGGGTGGCTGAATAATTTCGCTCCATCACACCATCGACAGCAGGATTTCCTGCAGAGTTTTAAGGCCGCGGTGGGTCGCCTGAAGCAAAACGCAGCAGGAAATCCTGCTGAACCATCGACGGTCAATAACCATGATCTAACTACCATCATGCATTGTCTTGTCAGGTTTTTACCGTCGACACAATGTGGGCAGGAATCGACCCAAGAATTTTTGACATTTTTATTAAGTATGATATTATCCTGTTAAGATTCAGTGAGAACGAGCAGAGGCGCTCAATAACACAGAAAAAATAGTGAACGAGGTGATTGTTTAAAGCAGCATGTGGTCATTTTGTTAATTTGTAATATATATACATATTGCATTTTATTACTTTATTTTTAACTTCTGCACTATTTTGTTCCAAGTTTTTACAAATTCAAATAATTCAAAGGTGAGTCACACCGCTCAGTCCGTCCCAGTCTGGTGTTGATTTCACAGGGAAGTATCATAAATGGGTATCTGTGCTTTTGTTGCACATGGATGAATGAATTTTACGTCCCCTTTTTGTCTCCAGAGCTAACTCAGCATGTTACATTAATGCACATTTCAGCAAATCTCTGATGCATTTCACTTATTCTTCACACTGTGAACCACTGAAGTACATACATGCTGCTGGGAGGACACTGATACTCATATTAAACTCTCAGAATTTATTTGTTAATTATGTTCTGTATTTTTTAAGTGACTAAAGTAATCAATGAATGCAGTGCAATAAAAAGTACAATATTTTCTTTTGAGTCGCAGTTTGCAATAAACTTTTAATTCAGTAATTACCTGGTGTGACTCTGATTGTACTTTCAAACACTGCACAGCATTATTTATTAGGGGTCGGCAGATTATTACCGATTATCATAGACCAATATTTAGAATTTTGCAAATGATCTGTATCAGTGTTTTAATGATCACCGATAAAATTAATTAGTTGAAAAGTGCAAAGAAAGTGTCAGCATGGGAGGAACTTCTCCTTTGCACAACTTCGGGCAGCTGTTTTTATTTATTCTTTTTTTTAAATTTTAACTTGACTTTACAAAAAAATGAAAAAGTTGCTGGGAACGTGCTGTATATGATGTTGAAACACTTTCACTTTTGATTTTCTAAAGACATTTAAACAAAGTTTGTGTTGGAGTTTGTTATATTAAAGTCAGCAAAATTTTAATTTTTATTGTAAATGCGTATCAGTTCCAAATATCGGTTATCAGTCTCATTAACTACTAATAACAGCCCTAAAAAAGATATAAATCGACCTTATTAGTCCGTTTAGCTGAAGTCCTGATGTTAGTTTGACCCTGAATGCTCCTAAAACACTGCACAGCATTATTTATGTCAGTGTCACGTGCTCAGAGTAACACTAAAACAAGGTGGTGTTACATTTTTTAAAAAATAGTTATAATCCTAACAAGCATTCACTAAAAGAGTCCATCAGAATTCAATATATTCAATATATAATATAATTAAAAATTGAAGTATTATATAATATTCAAATATATGTATATACTGTAGTTTCCTAATGTCTCCATATAAACTGCATTTTGGCCGTCGAGCTAACAGCTAACAGCTAACGGTGGTTAACACAGGTGTGCGGGATAACCCGGTAAAGTCCGGGTTCGCGGATTCTTACGATCTGTCCTATCTTCATCAGTCCCGGGATGGTCCGGGTGTAGCCCATGTTCAGTCCGCCGTCGCTGGACGTCCTGGTCGTTGTTGTCGTGGTGATGACGGTGTGCGACATGTTGACGGTAAACCGCGCCGGTAAACGACAACAACAACACGGTAAATGTGAATCTTTACACAAGTTAAACTGCCGCAGGGAGACAGCGTCGACTGCAGCCGTTAACGGGCGGACCGACTGTCGGGACGATACACCCCGTCAAGGCAGACCGGAGAAACATGACGACTTCCGGACGCACATTTCACAATAAAAGACATGGGTCGGCTGAGGTGACTCACAACAAAAATATTTAGATAAATGTATCATTTAAAAAAATATGTAGAAAGTTATTAATATTGATATAAAATAATATTAATAGTAATAATATTGTTGTTGTTATTATATATTCAGATTAACTGTATTGTTGCATCTTATAGCTTATTTGAAACATATTATTAAGTAATATTATTTAATATTGATAGAAATTATTATCATTATTATTATTGTTGTTGTTGTTGTTATTATTATTTTCTATCATTGTTAAATAATATTAACTCATAAATATTATTCTTAATATTTTCTATCAATATTGAATAATATTAACTCAAAATATGTTTTATATAGACTATAAGATGCAACAATAAAGTTAATGTTATTATAGATTTAGATTAACATTATTGTTGCATCTTATATATTTAATATAGTGAATAAAGTGAAGATAGATAGATAGATAGATAGATAATAGAGATAGATAGATAGATTCACTTTATTATGGCATCTTATATTTAAAACAGATTTTGAGGTAGGTCTGTGGAAGCCCAAAACCAATATCATTTAAAAGACAGTATTTGATGTGTATATAAAACATAAAATAAAATAATGCATAATATCCTCTATTATCAGTTAGAGGTGAAGGTAAATTGTTAACATAGAATATTAATCTGTCGTTTCACATAATGTATTCAGGAGTAAAACCACAGCTGCACAGAGACAAACTCTTCTCAGCATCTCCGCGCCTTTATTTTGAAGTGAACATCCTGTGTGATAGTGGTGGAGTGTGTGTGTGTGTGTGTGTGTGTGTGTGTGTGTGTGTGTGGTGTGTGTGTGTGTGTGTGTGTTGACGGTCGGTGTGGAGGCAGAGGTGGGGTCTCTGTCTGGAAACACTGCAGCAGTGCTGAGTCTGAAAGCTTCCAGAGCTTCAGCCAAACACACGATTGTTCTGAAACACAGAGCTGCCTTCAGGACCTTTCTCTGCACAAACACACACACACACACACACACTGAGCACACACACACACACACACACACACACACACACACTGAGCACAACAGGGAACACACTGAACACACACACCTATACACACACACACACACTGAGCACAGTAAACGGAGGCTGGACTGTTCCAGCACAGTTCAACTGAACATTTCAGCCTTGTCCTGTTGGCTTCATTATGGGATGGAGCTCTCATGGAGATTTTTAGGAGGTTTTTTTTTTTTTTTTTAGAGAAGTTTCAGATTGTTAAAATGTTATTATTATTATTATTATTATTATTATTATTATTATTATTATTATTATTATTTATTTGTTTTATTTTAAGTGTACTATTATTTTGTTGGAGTAAATCCTTATTTTTTTATTTGATTTTATTATTACTTTCTTTATTTTATTTTATTTTAGAAATGAAAATATTTGTGAAATGCCAACATCTTTCCTCACTGCTTACATGTTATATTAAATTATAGAGCATTTAGCTCAGTTGAGCCTCACAGAGGCTGCACGTGTATCTGGCAGCACTGTGCACTGACTGAAAGAGGTTAACCTTTGAAACCTGGCTCGATTTCTTTAGAAAGCATGGGAAGAGGGCAATGAACAACTTCACAAGGAATAGCCAAAAACTTTAAAGAAATTAGTAAAAAGTTAGGTTATTATAAAGAGTTTTGACAGGATGCATTTTGTGTTTACGCTCAAACGGAGTGATTAAATCTGAGCGCTGATCTGTTGGGATCACACAGAAACACAGTGAGTCACAGAGCCGAGCGGCTGAAGAGCTGCTGAATTTTTGACTAAAATGCTCTCAGAGTCATGAATAATTTAAGGTGCAGCCTCCGTAACAGAAGAGGAGGAAGAGGACAAAATGAGCAACTGCAGCATAAATACCCGAACTGTTACGACCTCGTCCCGTCCATTCAGAGGCTGATACACAGTCAGGGCCTCATGGGAAATGTAGTTATTGGATGATAGCCATGTTTTTGTTTTGTCAGTTCTGACAAAAATGAATAAAAAATACTCATATTTAGCATAAATTTCCATTTGCCTCCCACTATTAGTCTGTATAAGTAATGGACGAGGCCATTGTGACATTGGTTTGTGGACATTTTAGGCCTCGAGTTCGATATTGTGGCCGTCGCCATATTGGTGTTTTTTTTTGGTAAAATTTGCATCAGAGCATGGTGCACCTCCTATAAGCTTGATTTTACCCCCCGAAATCTTACACACTGTTTCTTTAAAAGTTCCAAACCGTCATGGAGCAGCAGAGATGTAATGAGCGGCTGTTTTCTACCAACGCAGGTGATTTTTTTGGCAGCTTTATTTGTCGCCATGGAGACATATCGACAGGGGCTTCCCAGCATCAACCACATCCTATGGCCACAAAGTGGTTAAACACACACGAGCAGACAAACACACTCACACTCACACACTGCGACACACTCAGCAGCAGGAAGTGAAACTGAAACCTGCAGCAGCTTCTGAATTAAAACTTGAAGATGAGCTGAAACTGATCGGAAGAGTTCAAATCAACCGTGTTTTTCTGCAGCACGTTTACGTTTATTTAAGTCAAAGCATTTGTATTTTGCTGAGTATTTTATACTCTCCTCCTCCACTACATCTCAAAGGGAAATGTTGTACTTTTGACTACTACTTTTTACTTTCCAAAGTATTCAAACCTTTGAACCGTGTAGGAAAAAAACTTGGCAGGAAATGGCCCACAACTTTTATTAATTTATTTTTAAACTACTGAAAAATTCTAAAACTAAACTGTATTTATACTTAACATAATAATATATTTTTAAAAAAATTAAATTTTAAATTAAATTTTTTTTAGTTTATGTTTTCTTGTTTGTTTGTTGGGGGATGCTAATTTTCAGGTTATTTTTTGTGCTTTCTTTCTTATTTCTTGCTTATTGTTTTCTGTCATTGCTCATTGCCTTTTTTTATCCTGTTTTTAAATGAAATCAAGCCACTATGCTCAGGTTTCAAAGGGTTAAAACATCTACAGCAGTAAAATGCAGCATACACATTAACACAGCAGGAATATTAAATATTAATATTATCAAAAAACACCAACTGCACAACATGCTTTTACTTTCAGCGCTTTAGCTATAACTCTCTGGTAAAAACCCTCTTTCCTGAGCAAGGTTTTGAATGCAGGACTTTTGCTTGAGGTGGAGTATTTTGTGTACTTTTACTGCAGTAAATGATCCGAGCACATGTTTATCCTTTTGATCAGTGTCAGATGTAGGTGAGCGAGCCGCAGCGAAAGCCTCAGCTGCACCGCAGGCGGCCGCTCGCACCAAACCGCTGAGGCTTTCTGGGCTTTCACAGCGCCGCGCTTGAGGCAGCAATTTTTAGCCCTGAGTTCAGCCTGTCAGGCACAGACTCAAACCCTGCCATACTTATTTGACCTTGATCTTTGACCTTGACCCAAAATATGTATAGAAATATTTAACATAGTGTGTCCATAAACATCCCCCACTGTGGTAAATACAAACTGGAGGGCTAAAGTATGTAGACACCTGGTCTTTCTCTCCATGTTACATACTATATTATTTTTATTCATATTATTATAGATTAATGTCATGTATTTAAACACATAAAATGTATCCATATATTGGATTTTTAAAACAAAAAAATATTTTTCCAAAAAAATATATGCTGTTAGTGTATCACTATTTTTTAAAATGATATACAAATTCAATTCAGTACTGACTTCTATTTAAATATCAGCCTTGTTACCTTGTTTTGTCCTTTTTCCCGTCATTTAATAAAAACAATGCACTCTGTAATAATTAAAAAAATACTCAATATATTTGAAAAATATATAAAAGAGTGTCACTTATCTTTTTATCTATTTAGTTAGTTAATTAGTTCTGTCATGTCCTCCTCACATGTATGTTATATATATATATATATATATATATATATATATATATATATATAGTTTTTGTGTTTAGTTTTTAAATTTAATAAATTTTCTGTCAAATAATATAATATAATACACTCCATAATAATTAAATATGCATTCAGTGACAAAAATATTTATTTAACTTATTTAAGCCTCTCTGAAACATAAAGTCGTGGCCCCTTTATTCACATAAATAATAACGAGCAACATGTCACTCGACTCTCAGTCAGTGGCCCTTTTTTAACTTGTAATGACAAATGTTGATGATAGGCTCAAGCTGTGGGGCCCCCTGACCCCCGGGGCCCCACAGCCTGAGCCCGATTGGCCCGGTCAGTAATCCATCCATGAAAATATCATTGTTTACTTTAAAATGTCCCTTTGTTGAGCAAATAGTCCTGAACCAGTAACAACAGAGCGAGAACAAAAGGAGAGTGTGTGAACACCAGAGTCGACCTGCGGCTCCTCCTGCTGGAGGACGTCAACACACACAGCAGATAAACTCCTGATGCATCAACGATGAACCACATTTCATCACAATCCATCTGATATCTGTGCAGATTTTTTAGGAAGAGCCTGTTGTGGCGCCACAGAAAGAGTCGTGTTGTTCCCAAACTGCAGGATTCATGCTGCGGGGTAAATAAATGTCTGCACAAATGTCGTGGAAATCCAACAACTGATCGATTCATTTAAGGCCAATTATAAGAGATGCACATAAGAACAAGACCAAAGTTACAACCCGCTCTCACTCCCAACTCGAGTAATGGCAGGGCTCTGTCGGTGCTTTCGGCGTACGAGTGTGACTCAGAAAGCCGACTTGTGTGTCCCCATGAAACGCCGTCTTATTGATGCTGCTCTAAAATCAGGAACTTTTTTTGTTGTTCCTGAATTTGAAATAAAAAATAAAAATAAAAAACAAGTTAAACATGAAGCAGCTGTCTCTTTATAACATCACTTTATTATTATATTATTTTATTTATTTATTTTTTTTACCAACTTTTTCAATGGCATTGTTAATTAATAATAATTATTAAAATAAACTTAATTGAAATTGATTAATAATATTTTATGATTAAAGAATAATAATAATTTGGTGAAGGTCCAGAAATACGGCACAAATAAGACTGACTCCATAAAGAAACAAAAATGAAATGTGTGACCATTTTTTGATCTGTAAAATATAAAAGATTCGCCTAAGCTTTATGCCCCACATTTACCTTCTGGCTGCGGAAAAGAAAGAATAAATATGTTCAGAAGATGAGATTTTTCCTCACCCTCACTCACTACTGAATGTTCACGGGAGAGTAGAGGACACCTGGAATTAAAAACAGAAAAAGAAAAAGAAAAGCACAGTAAATAGCAGCATTGTGTGAGACATGTATGAGTAAAATACTAAAAGTGATTTAAAATAAAGCAGCAAATAATAATTTAAAAGCAGATGGGTCACATTAGCCATCAGGTTATTATTTTGATTCACAGATTTTAAACTACAAACTGGTGGTATAAAATTCAGCTAACTATAAAAACAGAGCAGCTTATTTAGCTTTAGTTTTTATTTATCTGGAGAAACTTTAAGATGAACGTTACTGTAACGTGAGAAAGGCAGAAAATCTGAGATCCTGGAGAAATTGCAACTAGTTTGGATCATTTTTGTTCATTTTGATCAGTAAATCCTTCAGGTGTCGAGCTCTGTTTCACGTGGGTGTATATGTGAAGATAATTTTTACCTCCCAAAACAAAATGATGACGCTTCCTGCAATCACACGCTAAAAAGCTAAAGCACGGATACATGAAGAGACTCTGGACGAACACCTGTTCAGCTCAAACTCACCTGACGGCTCCTGCTGTCGCGAGGAGCTCTGGCAACTCTCATGTTGAGCTGTGAAGAAAAAAAAGCAGGCATTAGAAGAAGGCAGCTGCTTTGTTTAGATTATTTATTTTATTTTGCAATTCAAATGAGCGTCATCTGTTTTACAGGAGGGATGGAGGACAAAACCTGCTGCTTCCTTTACAGTCAGCTCACAGAAAACTGAACGTCTCACCACAGTGAATCATCATGTCGACTCGCAAAAAAAATAGTTTAATCACATTTGCTGTCAGAATTTGTTTGATCTGTCCAGCTTATTTGCATGAAACCACCAATATGTTACATTTGCATGTTTCATACGTTTCATATCAGCGTTTCTAAAGTGATATGAGAGGCCTGAGTCATCAGGAGGAGGGGGGGTGGAGGATGGTGCAACACTTATGCACCACACGAAAAAACAGTAAAACTGATTGTTTTAAAATGAGTCTTTGCTGTTTTTCCAGCAGCTTTTCTTTTTTCAGAGGGAATGTATTTTAGGGATATTTCAGCCAAACATGAAATATGATGTTTTTCTAAGTATAAGCAAGTGTCATAATTCTAGGTTTTGTGTTATATTCTGTCTTCTTACTTTGGTTTCCTGTTTTATTTTGTAGGATCACTCCTCATGTGTCATGTCTGGTTTAATATCCTGTTTTTTGTGTGTTTTCTCACCTTAGTGTAACTAAGATTAGCTTCACCTGTCCCTCAATAGTTGTCCAGTCCACACGTGTTCTCACTGTCCCTTATGGTTGTCCTGTGTCCTCAGTTGTCCCTCCCTTTGTCTGTTTCCCTCCTCTTTTCTATCACACCTGTCCTTTACCAGTCTCGTTTGTCCTCCCCTGTTCTGTCTTCCCTGCACACCTGTTGTGTTTTAGTCTTGTTTGCTCCACTTTTGTGTTCGCTGCCAACCAATCCCTGTTTCCCTCCTTTCACCAGTCCACGTCCCCTTGTGTATAAATACATGAGTGTAAAAATACTTGAGCGTATAAATACATGTGTGTATGAATACATGTGTGTTTTCTTTGTTTCTTGTCAGTTTGTCTGTGATTCTCTCTGTTGTCTGACT